>NW_027601489.1:2500-29591 GCF_053455715.1 Rhinoraja longicauda | reverse complement strand
GATCGATCTATCTATCTATCTATCTATCTGTCTATCTGTCTATCTGTCTGTCTGTCTGTCTGTCTGTCTGTCTGTCTGTCTGTCTGTCTGTCTGTCTGTCTGTCTGTCTCCATTATCTATCTGACCAAGGGTTTCCCATTCCATATCTCCACAGATGCTGCCTGACCCGCTGAGTTACTCCAGCACTCTGGGAAACGTCACCTAACCATGTTCTCCACAGATGCTGCCTGACCCGCTGAGTTACTCCAGCACTCTGTGAAACGTCACCTATCCATGTTCTCCACAGATGCTGCCTGACCCGCTGAGTTACTCCAGCACTCTGTGAAACGTCACCTATCCATGTTCTCCACAGATGCTGCCTGGCCCACTGATTGTCCAGCGTTCTGTTTGATTTATGCTTTTACTGCACAGATTACAGGTCACGGGGAGAACGTACAAACTCCGTACAGACAGCGCCCTTAGTCAGGATCGAACCCGGGTCTCTGGCGCTGTGAGGCGGCAACTCTACCGCTGCGCCACCGTGACGCCCTTTAGGGATATGGGGCAAACGCAGACAGGTGGGACGAGCGTAGATGGGGCATTTAGGTCAGCATGGGCAGGTTGGGCTGAAGGGCCTGTTTCTGTGCTGTGTGACTCTAGTGGGCATTGTAACACTGGTTAAGGGTGAGATCAACAGCAGATACCAACCACACAATAGACAATAGACAACAGATGCAGGAGTAGGCCAATTGGCTCTTCGAGCCAGCACCGCCATTCAATGTGATCATGGCTGATCATTCCCAATCAGTACCCCGTTCCTGCCTTCTCCCCGTAACCCCTGACTCCGCTATCCTTAAGAGCTCTATCTAGCTCTCTCTTGAATGCATTCAGAGAATTGGCCTCCACTGCCTTCTGAGGCAGAGAATTCCACAGATTCACAACTCTCTGCCTGAAAAGGTTTTTCCTCATCTCCGTTCTAAATGGCCTACCCCTTATTCTTAAACTGTGGCCCCTGGTTCTGGACTCCCCCAACATTAAGTACATGTTTTCTGCCTCTAACGTGTCCAACCCCTAAATAATCTTAATAAACGTATACACAATAGAACATTGCTCCACAAATCTGGTTTATGTTCACTACTCTGTCATGTGTCCACACTGAGCTCGTCCTAACCAAGAGTCTATCTATCTCTGCCCTTAAAAATATCCACTGACTTGGCCTCCACAGCTGTCTGTGGCAAAGAATTGCACAGATCCACCGCCCTCTGACCGAAGAGATTCCTCCTCATCTTCCTACCGAGAGGTACGTCCTTTTATCCTGAGGCTGTGCCCTCTGGTCCTGGACTGTCCCGCGATTGGAAACATCCTCTCCTCCTCCACTTCGTCCGTCCGTCCCCAATACAGGATGGCTTCCAGCTCTTTGGCACCGCCTTCCTTGCCCCGCGCTGTTTGTCTTTGTACGACTATGGGGCACTCTTGGGACAGGAGCTAAACCAATTTCCGAAGCAGTTTAATTCTTCTTTGTGTAGCAAAATGGATGGCAGTCGAGATACAGTTCAGTTTGTGCCTTCAAAGCAATGTCCTCCTTAATTGAACTTGTGTGGAATTGAATAAGTGTAATCCAATGTGGATTAATCCAACGTTTGGTTCGGGCTCCGAGGCACGAATGAATATTCATCAGGGTGGCACAGTGGCCCAGTGGTAGAGTTGTACCCTGTTACAGGAAAGATAATGTCAAACTTGAACAGGTGTTCAGAGAAGATTTACGAGGATGTTGCCAGGACTAGAGGGTGTGAGCTACAAGGGAGAGGTTGAGCGGGCTGGGACTCTATTCCTTGGAGCGCAGGAGGATGAGTTGTGAACGTATTGACGGGTATAAAATCATGAGAGGAATAAATCGGGTAGACGCACAGAGTCTCTTGCCCAGAGTAAGGGAATCGAGGACCAGAGGACACAGGTTCAAGGTGAAGGGGAAATGATTTACAGTAATTGGAATCCGAGGGGTAACTTTTTCACACAGAGGGTGGTGGGTGTATGGAACGAGCTGCCAGAGGAGGTAGTTGAGGCTGGGACTATCACAACGTTTAAGAAACAGTTAGACAGGTTTGGAGGGATATGGGCCAAACACGGGCAGGTGTGACTAGTGTAGCTGGGACATGTTGGCCGGTATGGGCAAGTTGGGCCGAATGGCCTGTTTCCAGACTGTATCACCCTACAAATCCATCACTCCGTTACAGGACAAATTCAATCCTTCTCTCCTCTCTTCGAGATAATCCTGTTTTGTGTCCCCCACCCCACACACAATCAGTCTGAAGAAGGGTCCCGATCTGAAACGTCACCTATCCATGTTCTCCACAGATGCTGCCTGACCCGCTGAGTTACTCCAGCACTCTGTGAAACGTCACCCATCCATGTTCTCCACAGATGCTGCCTGACCCGCTGAGTTACTCCAGCACTTTGTGCCTATTTCCCATCATATTAAATAAAATTGCTTTTAAATGCCCTAAAATCCTCCTGAGTTCAGACCGTGTGCTGTTACTCTAATGACTTCCTAAGCAGCATGGCTGCGTTTAATTGCAGCACATTAGAAGAAGGATTGTTCCATGAAGGTCAAAATGTCTCTGTCTCACTCTTTTCTTATTTTATTCTTTTGCTGGTAAAAGTAAAGACCTCTGTGTCCAAGATACAGGGAGAGGGGTAACAGTCGGCACGGTGGCGCAGTGGGTAGAGCTGCTGCCTCACAGCGCCGGGGACCCGGGTTCCATCCTGAGCTTGGCCGCTGTCTGTGCGGAGTTTGCACGTTCTCTCCCGTGACCTGCGTGGGTTTTCTCCGGGTGCTCCGGTTTCTTCCCACACTCCAAAGACGGGCAAGTTGGGCCGAAGGGCAGTACTCTATGACTATATATCTTTGAGCGTGTACAGCACATCTACAGTGTACCATGTTCACATATTCTGTCGTGCTGCCGCAAGTAAGAACTTCATTGTTCTGTCTCGGGTCGTATGACATTAACACGCTCCAGTCTCTTGAGGATGTTGCCAGGGCTGGAGGGCCTGAGCTACAGGGAGAGGTTGAGCAGGCTGGGACTCTACTCCTTGGAGCGCAGGAGGTGGAGGGGTGATCTTCTAATAGAGGTGGATAAAACCATGAGGGGAATAGATCGGGTAGACACACAGATAGCAGTTGCCATCTTCCTCGCTCCCAAATACGGGACAAAGGGTGACATCACCGCCCCGCGCCCCACGTGACCTCGCCCAGCCAGCGGCCACGTGCTCCCGGCCCGGGCGGCCGCCGATGGTGGAGCGGGAGCACGTGGGCGCTGGCTGGGTGAGGTCACGTGGGGCGCGGGGCGGTGACGTCACCCTTTGTCCCGTATTTGGGAGTGAGGAAGTTGGCGACCATGCCTCTAGCCCATTGCGGACGCGGTATCTCGGAAGTCTACACTAAATCAACAAGCTGTGTTTTTGCGTGACATTGTCGGTGTTGTATTTAACCAGCGGGTGGTCTGATCCAGGCCACATGCCACTACACGAGGGCTGGAATCATCCAAACTGGTACGCAGGGCGCAGATGGAACGGCTGTAAGTTGGTACGTTGGTACAGATGGGATAGTTGGCACAGTTGGCCAGCGCAGGGCGCCCGATCCAAGTTGTACAGTTTCCACATTTTAACATGTTTGCCAGAGTCCCACAGATGTCTGTTTTCCTCCCGTACAAGGAATGGGCGATCGATCGATCGAGGGTCGGCGTGGACCCGGTGGGCCGAAGGGCCTGTTGCCATGCTGTATCTCTAAATCAATTAGACCTCCCGCTCAACTTAACAACACAGCGTTCGAGCGGCTTCACGGGGACATTTTAACGAGATGGCGCCGAGCTGCAAGCAACATTTCAAAGGGTCAGGTTGAAAGGCAAAATGAGTAGCCCCAATAAAACTAACTTTAACGAACCGGGACACTGAGAACAAAGGAAACATTTGCATATTAGATAAGGTTGTTGAAGCAAAACATCAGTTTTAATCTTGATTGTAAAGGAAGTCAAATTGTTAATTAAAAGGGCTTCTTAAGTGTAAATATAGTTTGTTCTGATTGTCGTCTACTTGTACTTCCTGGGGCCTTTCATCTCCGGCAGTCTCGTTTTATTGGGAGTGTAAACTCTACAATTTGTTGCCGTGATGTCGAGTCTTTGGTGCTGGAGCTGCCAGACTGAAGCACAGGATCAAACTGAAGTTTCACCAGGCATCCTCCAACCCAAAATCCTCTGCTGTTAGCTCTTCCGAATTTGCCGCTAGGAGTCGCCAACTTCCTCGCTCCCAAATACGGGACAAAGGGTGACGTCACCGCCCCGCGCCCCACGCGACCTCACCCAGCCAGCGCCCACGTGCTCCCGCTCCACCAATGGCGGCCGCCCGGGCCGGGACAGTGTACGTAACGGAGTGTGTTCGCCAAACGGAGGTTGTGTAGCAACCCGCCTCCCGGCCCGGGCGGCCGCCATTGGTGGAGCCGGAGCACGTGGGGCGCTGGCTGGGTGAGGTCACGTGGTGCGCAGGGCGGTGACGTCACCCTTTGTCCCGTATTTGGGAGCGAGGAAGTTGGTAACCCCTACTAACCCGGGACAAGGGCGGTCCCGTACGGGACAAACTAATTTAGCCCAAAATACGGGATGTCCCGGCTAATACAGGACGGTTGGCGACCCTGGCTAGAGGTGAATCGGACACTACCGTTGATAACGGAGGGCAGAGAAAACAGAGGGCATGGTTTTAAACCAAGAAGAAGGAGGTTTAAAGGGGATCTGAGGTGTCAGTTTAGACTTTTGAGGTACAGCGTGGAAACAGATTCAACAGACAATAGACAATAGATGCAGGAGGAGGCCATTTGGCCCTTCGAGCCAGCACCGCCATTCACTGTGATCATGGCTGATCATTCTCAATCAGTACCCCATTCCTGCCTTCTCCCCATACCCCCTGACTCCGCTATCCTTAAGAGCTCTATCTAGCTCTCTCTTGAATGCATTCAGAGAATTGGCCTCCACTGCAACCTGACTCCCAGCCCGGGCGGCCGCCATTGGTGGAGCGGGGAAGTTGGCGATCCCATGCGTGGACCTTACCAAATTACAATCTGTAAGCACGCCCGTTACGTGTCCGTACAAGTCCGTACAACGCAGAAGAAAACGCTGCAAGTGTACTGAAGTGATTTATACAATCACGGGATTATAACTGAAAATTACAATGTCAAATACTGATTCAAATTATCCAACGTCACGGGAATCAGAAGGGGCATGATTGGTCAGGAGGCTCGTGACTACGTTTTGTACCACACAGCTTTACTTACACGTGTGCATGCAGAACGCATTCAGAAGGCAACAAACATGCTCACAGTCCATGGCCATGGATTGGTACAGTTACCCCACAAATACTTTTCATGTTTTCTATTGATAGTTATCGAAATTTTAGATTTTTTTAGATTTAGAGATACAGCGCGGAAACAGGCCCTTCGGCCCACCGGGTCCGCGCCGCCCAGCGATCCCCGCACACTAACACTATCCTACACCCACTAGGGACAATTTTTACATTTTACCCAGTCAATTAACCTACAAACCTGCACATCTTTGGAGTGTGGGAGGAAACCAAAGATCTCGGAGAAAACCCACGCAGGTCACGGGGAGAACGTACAAACTCCGTACAGACGGCGCCCGTAGTCGGGATCGAACCTGAGTCTCCGGCGCTGCATTCGCTGTAAGGCGGCAACTCTACCGCTGAGCCACCATTTCATTTCATTCCCCCCTTCAAAACAAAAACACTAAAAAATAATCGTTATTAATCATCAGAGGATATAGGGAGAAGGCAGGAACGGGGTAGTGATTGTGCCCGATCAGCCATGATCACGGTGAATGGCGGTGCTGGCTGGAAGGGCTGAATGGCCTCCTCCCGCACCTGTTGTCCGTTGTCTACCACGATCTCGCTCACTCACCGAGGAGGGCCACCAAAGAAAAGCCAATTAAACCATCAAACCCATTGCAGTTTGGTACACGTGAACCATAAGTACACCTGGTTAAGAGTTATCTCGGAGAAGCAAGGCTGGGAAATTACGGATGGCACGCAGGGCTGCGTACACGCAGTGGGCTCAGCGGGCGAGAGTGTTTGTCCCGAACGATCCGTGACCTGGGCCTGCACAGTCGTGATACCAAACTCGCTTATCGGCTCTAGGGTGAGGAAAAACCTTTTCAGTCAGAGAGTTGTGAATCTGTGGAATGCTCTGCCTCAGAAGGCAGTGGAGGCCAATTCTCTGAATGCATTCAAGAGAGAGCTGGATAGAGCTCTTAAGGATGGCGGAGTCAGGGGGTATGGGGAGAAGGCAGGAACGGGGTACTGATTGAGAATGATCAGACATGATCACAATGAATGGCGGTGCGTACAGGCTCGAAGGGCCGAATGGCCTCCTCCTGCACCTATTGTGTATTGTCTGTCCCTAGAGCAGGGAGCGCACCAGAAAGTGGGATAACGCAGAACTCGTGTGAACGGGGGATCGCCGGTCGGCATGGACCCGGTGGGCCGAAGGGCCTGTTTCCGCGCTGTATCTCTAAACCGAGGGTGCTGGTGGGGAATACTACACTAGGAAGTATCTCCCTCAACCCTTCAGGCAGTGTTTGTTGTAGCTGAGAGATCAGGTACCTTCCATTCTCTGAGACGCATTTTCCTTCTATTTTAAGGCACATCCGTGTACAAATCAGCAGTGTCTGCCGTGAATGCATCTGGCGGCTTGTCAGGACGTGTACAGCTGTACATTAATCCATGACGGAGGGAACACAAACTGCAGATGCCGGTTTAGACCGAAGGTAGACAACGCAAAACGTTGGAGTAACTCAGCGGGTCAGGCAGCGTCTCTGGAGACAATCTGGCCTTCCATCACCGTGAGGAGGGGACTGGAGGAGACTCACTGTGATGGATGTTTCTTTGTTTTGTGTTTTGTGTTGGTTGGGGGTTGTGTAATTTGCTTATCGTATTGCTCTTATTGTTGGACTGCGGGTGACGAAACATGACAAATAAAGATATCCTGAATCCTGAATCCCGGAGAGAAGGGATGGGCGATGTTTTGGGTCGAGACCCTTCTTCAGACTGATGTCAGGGGAGGGGCGGTAACAGGACCGGCTCCTGCGCAGTGAATACTTTGATTCAAACCCATCCCTTCTCTCCGGTGAATGCAACAACAATGAACGAAAGACGTGCAAACAGAGTAACGGAAACGCAAATAGACAATAGGAGCAGGAGGAGGCCGTTCGGCCCTTCGAGCCTGTACGCACCGCCATTCAATGTGATCATGGCTGATCATTCTCAATCAGTACCCCGTTCCTGCCTTCTCCCCATACCCCCTGACTCCGCTATCCTTAAGAGCTCTATCTAGCTCTCTCTTGAATGCATTCAGAGAATTGGCCTCCACTGCCTTCTGAGGCAGAGAATTCCACAGATTCACAACTCTCTGACTGGAAAGGTTTTTCCTCATCTCCGTTCTAAATGGCCGACCCTTTATTCTTAAACTGTGGCCCCTGATTCTGGACTCCCCCAACATTGGGAACATGTTTCCAGCCTCTAACGTGTCCAACCCCTTAATAATCTTATACGTTTCGATAAGATAATAAAGGAAACAGGCCATTGTTGGCTGTTTGTTGGTTGAAAACAAGAAGCCGATGTATACAGAGTCTGAAGAAGGGTCTCGACCCGAAACGACACCCATTCCTTCTCTCCAGAGATGCTGCCTGACCCGCTGAGTTACTCCAGCATCTGCAGTTTTTTTCCCCTCTACAAGCTGCTGAATATCTCTGGTCTCAGTGAGAGACCCTTGCTCTCACTGTATATATCTCTCGTTTCCCTTATCCAGGACCAGTCTGAAGACGGGTCTCGACCCGAAACGTCTTCCCCATTCCCTTGTCTCTCCAGAGATGCTGCCCGCCGCGCTGAGTTACTCCAGCATTTTGCATGTACAGGGCCCGAGTGAGACCGCACCTGGAGTACTGTGTGCAGTTGTACAGGGCCCTAGTGAGACCGCACCTGGAGTACTGTGTGCAGTTGTACAGGGCCCTAGTGAGACCGCACCTGGAGTACTGTGTGCAGTTGTACAGGGCCCTAGTGAGACCGCACCTGGAGTACTGTGTGCAGTTGTACAGGGCCCTAGTGAGACCGCACCTGGAGTACTGTGTGCAGTTGTACAGGGCCCTAGTGAGACCGCACCTGGAGTACTGTGTGCAGTTTAGGTCTCCAAATTTGAGGAAGGACATTCTTGCTATTGAGGGCGTGCAGCGTAGGTTTACTAGGTTAATTCCCGGAATGGCGGGACTGTCATACGTTGAAAGACTGGAGCGACTAGGCTTGTATACACTGGAATTTAGAAGGATGAGAGGAGATCTTATCGAAACGTATTGTCTATTGTTGAGTTACTCCAGGCATTTTGTGATACCGTCGATTTGTACCAGCATCTGCAGTTATTTTCCTACACAGGGAGTAACTCAGTGGGTCAGGCAGCATCTTGGAGAGAAGGGGATGGGTGACGTTTCGGGTCGAGACCCTTCTTCAGACTGTAAGGAAAGGTCACCTGAAACCTCCTCTCTCGGGCGTTCCCTCGGCAGACGCTGCCTGGCCCGCTGGTCGGCGCGGTGTTCCTGCGTCTGTGTTCTCTAAACTAAACACTCAACATGGGCCCTACGCCTCGTGAATATTTCATTGGAGCAGTAACGACGTCACCCCATGAAATGTTAATCTCTTTCACAGTTACTGCTGCAAGACATCTTCGCCAGGCAACTGATCCAGACCTTGAGCAGAGAACACAATTTCCATGAATAACCTCAGAAGGGATATTTCCGTCACTGTAATGCCGAGCATTAAGGGGATGAATGCAATACAATACAATACATCTTTATTGTCATTGTACAGGGGTACAACGAGATTGGGAATGCGACTCCCATACGATGCAATAAATTTTAATTAATTTAAACAACAACAACCCAACGACACAAATTGGAACAGTTTTAAGACAGAATAAAGTGCAAGTAGATCTGTGCCGGTTCACTGTGCGATGTGACCATCCGGCTCAGCAGGACCGGTTCATAGCAGCTATGGCCCTGGGGATGAAGCTGTTCCTGAGTCTGGAGGTGCGGGCGTAGAAGGCCTTGTATCGTCTGCCCGATGGTAGAAGTTCGAACAGACTGTTGCAGGGGTGTGAAGAGTCTTTGTGGATGCTGGTGGCTTTTCTGAGGCATCGTGTGTTGTAGATGCCCTCCAAGGCTGGTAGCTGTGTTCCGATGGTCCTCTGAGCTCTATGGACTACCCGCTGTAGAGCTCTCCTCTCTGCCGCCTCCGTGCAGCTGAGGTACCACACAGGGATGCCATGTGTTAGGATGCTCTCTACGGTGCAGCGGTAGAATGTCGTCAGCAGCTGTTGGGGTAGACCAGACTTCTTCAGTGTTCTCAGGTAGAACAGTCGTTGCTGTGCCTTCTTGTGAAACTGAAATTTTGTTTATCTGAAAGGGAAGGTCGGCAGGGAGTTCCTGTTTGCGGTCGTCGCAGACAGACCACAAACACTGGAGTCCTTGGTGACACCCAGTCCGTTGTTCAATCAAATCACCTTCCCTCTTGGAAAATCAGCGGAGTAATTCGGATCGTGTGGGAAGGAACTGCAGGTGCCGGCTTAAAGCGAAGGCAGACACAGAAAGCCTGGAGTAACTCAGCGGGCTGTGGAGGCCAAGTCAACGGGTATTCTTAAGTCTGAAGAAGGATCTCGACACGAAGCCACCCACTCCTTCTCTCCAGGGATGACACTGTCTCACTGAGTTACTCCAGTACTTTGTGTCTACCTAGTATTTAAGGTGGAAACTGGCAGGTTCTTAAAAAGGACGTGTGTTGGGGGTTATGGGGAGAAGGCAGGAGAATGGGGTTATGAGGGAGAGATAGATCAGCCATGATTGAATGGACAATAGGTGCAGGAGGAGGCCATTCGGCCCTTCGAGCCAGCACCGCCATTCATGGCTGATCATTCTCAATCAGTACCCCGTTCCTGCCTTCTCCCCATACCCCCTGACTCCGCTATCCTTAAGAGCTCTATCTAGCTCTCTCTTGAATGCATTCAGAGAATTGGCCTCCACTGCCTTCTGAGGCAGAGAATTCCACAGATTCACAACTCTCTGACTGAAAAGGTTTTTCCTCGTCTCAGTTCTAAATGGCCTACCCCTTATTCTTAAACTGTGGCCCCTGGTTCTGGACTCCCCCAACATTGGGAACATGTTTCCTGCCTCTAACGTGTCCAACCCCTTAATAATCTTATACGTTTCGATAAGATCCCCTCTCATCCTTCTAAATTCCAGTGTATACAAGCCTAGTCGCTCCAATCTTTCAACATATGACAGTCCCGCCATTCCGGGAATTAACCTAGTAAACCTACGCTGCACGCCCTCAATAGCAAGAATATCCTTCCTCAAATTTGGAGACCAAAACTGCACACAGTACTCCAGGTGCGGTCTCACTAGGGCCCTGTACAACTGCAGAAGGACCTCTTTGCTCCTATACTCAACTCCTCTTGTTATGAATGGCGGAGTAGACTTGATGGGCCGAATGGTCCAATTCTCCTCCTCGAACCTATTAACATGAACCTCCGTCAGACCACTGCAATGCTAGTGGAATAACACCACTTGTATCTGTATAAACTCGCTGTGAAATAGCTTTCCAAAGAGAGACTGTTCACTAATTAGGATTTTTTTTTATCTGGCGATAATGCATTTTGAAATTCCTCAGAAGCAAATTGATTTTAAATATTCATGGGCACTTGCATTTCAGTCCTCATCTTTTGACATTCCAAATTGCCCGCTCCTTTTGCAGATAACAGGATACACAATGAAGCTATAAAATTTACAAGTGAAATAAATTTTGCACTTAATGATCTTCTCTCAGCTGTTCTCACAAAGTGACACAGCGCGGAAACAGGCCCTTCGGCCCAACTTGCCCACGCCGGACACCGTGTCCCAGCTACACCAGTCCCACCTGCCTGCGTTTGGCCCATATCCCTCCAAACCTGTCCTATCCATGTACCTTCTTCAGTCTGAAGAAGGGTCTCGACCCGAAACGTCACCCATTCCTTCTCTCCAGACATGCTGCCTGTCCCGCTGAGTTACTCCAGCATTTTGCGTCTATCCTCGGTTTAAACCAGCATCTGCAGTTCTTTCCTACACTATCCCAGTACCTTGAACGTTGGGATAGTCCCAGCCTCAACTACCTCCTCTGGCAGCTCGTTCCATACACCCACCACCCTTTGTGTGAAAAGGTTACTCCTTGGGTTCCCATTAAAACTATCACTCTTCACCTTGAACCTATGTCCTCTGGTCCTCGATTCCCCTACTCTGGGTAAGAGACTCTGTGCATCTACCCGATCTATTCCTCTCATG
Organism: Rhinoraja longicauda; assembly: GCF_053455715.1. NCBI lineage: Eukaryota > Metazoa > Chordata > Chondrichthyes > Rajiformes > Arhynchobatidae > Rhinoraja > Rhinoraja longicauda. The sequence continues at coordinate 18,198 of NW_027601489.1, read as the reverse complement.
ATTTTGTACACCTCTATAAGATCACCCCTCATCCTCCTGCGCTCCAGGGAATAAAGACCCAGCCTGCTCAACCTCTCCCTGTAGCTCACACCCTCGAGTCAATAGACAATAGACAATAGGTGCAGGAGTAGGCCATTCAGCCCTTCGAGCCAGCACCGCCATTCAATGCGATCATGGCTGATCACTCTCAATCAGTACCCCGTTCCTGCCTTCTCCCCATACCCCCTCACTCCGCTATCCTTAAGAGCTCTATCCAGCTCTCTCTTGAAAGCATCCAACTAACTGGCCTCCACTGCCTTCTGAGGCAGAGAATTCCACACCTTCACCACTCTCTGACTGAAAAAGTTCTTCCTCATCTCCGTTCTAAATGGCCTACCCCTTATTCTTAAACTGTGGCCCCTTGTTCTGGACTCCCCCAACATTGGGAACATGTTTCCTGCCTCTAATGTGGCCAATCCCCTAATTATCTTATATGTTTCAATAAGATCCCCCCTCATCCTTCTAAATTCCAGTGTATACAAGCCCAATCGCTCCAGCCTTTCAACATACGACAGTCCCGCCATTCCGGGAATTAACCTAGTGAACCTACGCTGCACACCCTCAATAGCAAGAATATCCTTCCTTAAACATCCTGGCAACATCCTCGCAAATCTTCTAATTCCCTCTCTCTGCTCCAGGGTTATTTACATTGGCCGATTAACCTACAAACCTGCACATCTTTGGAGTGTGGGAGGAAACCGGAGCACCCGGAGAGAACATAGAAACATAGAAAATCGGTGCAGGAGTAGGCCATTCGGCCCTTCGAGCCTGCACCGCCATTCAATATGATCATGGCTGGTCATCCAACTCAGTATCCTGTACCTGCCTTCTCTCCATACCCCCTGATCCCTTTAGCCACAAGGGCCACATCTAACTCCCTCTTAAATATAGCCAATGAACTGGCCTCAACTACCTTCAGAGAATTCCACAGATTCACCACTCTCTGTGTGAAAAAAAACTTTCTCATCTCGGTCCTAAAAGACTTCCCCCTTATCCTTAAACTGTGACCCCTTGTTCTGGACTTCCCCAACATCGGGAACAATCTTCCTGCATCTAGCCTGTCCAACCCTTTAAGAATTTTGTAAGTTTCTATAAGATCCCCCCTCAATCTTCTAAATTCCAGAACGTACAAACTCCGTACAGACAGAGCCCAAGAGAGAGTTAGATTTAGCTCTCAGGGCTAAAGGAATGAAGGGATGTGGGGAGAAAGCAGGAATGGAGTACTGACTGTGGATGATCAGCCGTGAAATGAAATTCCTCGTATGTTGCAAAACATACTTGGCTAATAAACTATGATTGTGATTGTGATTGGTTGTGATTGATCATATCGTAGGGCCGAATGGCCTACTCCTGCACCTATTTTCGATGCTTTCTGTGTCAGGATGGAACCTGGGCCTCTGGCGCTGCGAGGCAGCAACTCTACCAGCTGCGCCACCGTGCCGCACTAAGAGGAATTGTCTGCCTCAGAAGGCAGTGGAGGCCAATTCTCTGAATACATTCAAGAGAGAGCTAGATAGAGCTCTTAAGGATAGCGGAGAAGGCAGGACCGGGGTACTGATTGAGAATGATCAGCCATGAACACATTGAATGGCGGTACTGGCTCGAAGGGCCGAATGGCCTCCTCCTGCACCCATTGTCTATTGTCTAATTGTTTGATTTCAGGACCAATGACAGTAAAACAAAGGACCCTCTTTGACTCCTGAAGTTTCTTGTAGATAAAGTGACTGATTATTGGAAGGTGTAGCCCAACACTCTCACCACAGTCAGTTTAGTTTAGTTTAGATTTAGAGATACAGCGCGGAAACAGGCCCTTCGGCCCACCGGGTCCGCGCCGACCAGCGATCCCCGCACACTAACACTATCCTACACCCACTGGGGACAATTTTTACATTTACCAAACCAATTAACCTACACACCTGCACGTCTTTGGAGTGTGGGAGGACACCGAAGATCTCGGAGAAAACCCACGCAGGTCACGGGGAGAACGTACAAACTCCGTACAGACGGCGCCCGTGGTCGGGATCGAACCCGGGTCTCCGGCGCTGCATTCGCTGCAAGGCAGCAATACTACCGGCCCGCCACCGTGCCGCCCAGACGCCCAAGTTAGGAAGTGTTTAGACCGAAACCTCCCTTTCAGTGAATATGATCAGTCTTGCGTACACCTGGGCTTCAGGGGTAGGCCATTTAGAACTGAGATGAGAAAAAACTTTTTCAGTCAGAGAGTTGTACATCTGTGGAATTCTCTGCCTCAGAAGGCAGTGGAGGCCAATTCTCTGAATGCATTCAAGAGAGAGCTAGATAGAGCTCTTAAGGATAGCGGAGTCAGGGGGTATGGGGAGAAGGCAGGAACGGGGTACTGATTGAGAATGATCGGCCATGATCACATTGAATGGCGGTGCTGGCTCGAAGGGCCGAATGGCCTCCCCTGGTAACTGGATCTGCAAATCTGCTGACACCTTTTTTTGTTCAGGATTGTCCGACTTCAAAGATAGACTCAAAATGCTGGAGTAACTCAGCGGGTCAGGCAGCATCTCTGGAGAGAAGGAATGGGTGACGTTTCGGGTCGAGACCCTGTCTGACTTCAAGTTTAGTTTACTTTAGTTTAGAGATACAGCGCGGAAACAGGCCCTTCCGCCCACTGAGTCCGTGCCGACCAGCGATCTCCGCACACTGGCGCTATCCTACACACACACACTGTGCGGACTCGATGGGCTGAAGGGCCTGTTTACGCGCTGTAACCATAAACTCAACTAGACTAAACCCGGAGCAAGTTCACTCGGAGTAACGGAGTAAGAACGTACAAACTCCGTACAGACAGCGCCCCTAGTCGGGATGGAACCTGGGTCTCTGGCGCTGTGAGGCAGCAGCTCTACCTGCTGCGCCAACGTGCCGCCCGGTAACTGAAGGCCGAGTTGCTCTCTGAGGCCCGGATCCGAGGCAGCTGGCAACGGATTCATATTTTCCGCTTTGCAGGAAACCCAATATTCATTTCACTCATGTCTCACTCATTACATTGCAATTGTGTTTCATGAATTTATTATGTCGCGAAACTTGATGCCTAATTTTCCAAATGACTGTGGTCACCGCACGTAATGGTGAACAAAATCCTCAACCTTCTCACAGCGACTCCGCACGAAACACCACTGGATTCACCTGCAGGTAAATGCCATCCCTTTGTTGTTCCATCTCATTCAGAATTCTCAAACCTTAGACTGTTGTCTCTGGATCGCCGGAGGGTCAGGGGAGACCTGACAGAGGAACGTCAAATTGTGAGGAGAGGGGGGTAGAGCAGCTGCCTTACAACTCCGGTCTGAAGAAGGGTCTCGGCCAGAAACGTCACCTATTCCTCTCCTCCAGAGATGCTTGCTGCCTGTCCCGGGACTGTCATATGTTGAAAGACTGGAGCGACTAGGCTTGTGTACACTGGAATTTAGAAGGATGAGAGGGGATCTTATCGAAACGTATAAGATTATTAAGGGGTTGGACACGTTAGAGGCAGGAAACATGTTCCCAATGTTGGGGGAGTCCAGAACCAGGGGCCACAGTTTAGGAATAAGGGGTAGGCCATTTAGAACTGAGATGAGAAAAAAAAAATTCAGTCAAAGAGTTGTGAATCTGTGGAATTCTCTGCCTCAGAAGGTAGTGGAGGCCAATTCTCTGAATGAATTCAAGAGAGAGCTAGATAGAGCTCTTAAGGATAGCGGAGTCAGGGGGTATGGGGAGAAGGCAGGAACGGGGTACTGATTGAGAATGATCAGCCATGATCACATTGAATGGTGGTGCTGGCTCGAAGGGCCGAATGGACTACTCCTGCACCTATTGTCTATAGTCTATTGTCCCGCTGAGTTACTCCAGCATTTTGTGTCTACCTCCACTGCCTCACAACTCCAGAGACCCAGGTTCGATCCTGACCTCGGGGGCTGTCTATGTGGAGTTTGCACATTTTCCCCGTGACCGCATGGGTTTCATCCGCATGCTCCGGTTTCCTCCCACGTCCCAAAGACGATCAACAGAGGCAAAGGTTTGTAGGTTAATTTTTATTTGTGAGATACAGCGCGGAAACAGGCCCTTCGGCCCACCGGGTCCGCGCCGCCCAGCGATCCCCGCACACTAACACTATTCTACACCCACTAGGGACAATTTTTACATTTACCGAAGCCAATTCACCGACATACCTGCACGTCTTCGGAGTGTGGGAGGAAACCGAAGATCACAGGGAGAACGTACGAACTCCGTACAGACGGCGCCCGTAGTCAGGATCGAACCTGAGTCTCCGGCACTGCATTCGTTGTAAGGCAGCAACTCTACCGCTGCGCCACCGTGCTGCCCATTGATGGAAGACGCTTATGTAGAGACGAGAGAGAGGAGCTGGCCAGCTGTACGGAGGACAGAGTTGTGTGGGGCGTCCATCACTGTGCCCGTCAGAAACCAGCACCACTGCCTCGCTAATGTTTTCAACGATTTTTAATTAAATTAAAATTTTAAAAGTGTAGGGAGTGGATGAGAAAGTGGGATTACATTTAACTAGTCTGAATGGGTGATTGTTAGTCAGCATAAGGTGGTACAAAATGCTGGAGTAACTCAGCAGGACAGGCAGCATCTCAGGAGAGAAGGAATGGGTGACGTTTCGGGTCGAGACCCTTCTTCAGTCAGCATAGATCGGTTGGCTAAATCCGTGCTGTATCTCGAAACTAAACTAAACTAAAAATATCACATTCAGGGCCCTAGAAACCTTGTCGCTACTGACCTAATGGGCAATTCTATTCGTTTGCATTTAGAGTCAAAGTCGTACAGGTTCTTCAGAACAACTCGTCAATGCCGACCAACATGACCCATCTAAGATGTCCCATTTGACCCAGATCTCTGTAAACTTATCCTCTCCTGGCCAGACCATCACACAAACCAACCTCCCTCCCACCGCCTCCATCTACACCTCACGCTGCCTCGGCAAGGCCAGCAGCATCATCAAGGACCAGTCTCACCCCCGGCCACTCCCTCTTCTCCCCTCTCCCATCGGGCAAGAGGTACAGAAGTGTGAAAACGCACACCTCCAGATTCAGGGACAGTTTCTTCCCGGCTGTTATCAGACAACTGAACCGTCCTCTCACCAACTAGAGAGCGGTCCTGACCTCCCATCTCCCTCAATGGAGACCCTCGGACCATCCTTGATCGGACTTTACCTTGCACTGAACGTGATTCACTTTATCCTGTATCGGTACACTGTGGACGGCTCGATTGTAATCGTATATTGTCATTCTGCTGTCTGGATAGCATGCGACAGAAGCATTTTACTATACCTCAGTACACATGACCATGAACTAAACTAAAGATTTGAGGCACGAAACGCCACGGTGGCGCAGCGGTAGAGTTGCTGCCTTACAGCGAATGCAGCGCCGGAGACTCAGGTTCGATCCTCACTACCTGACTAGGGAGTTTGTACGTTCTCCCCGTGACCTGCGTGGGTTTTCTCCGAGATCTTCGGTTTCCTCCCACACTCCAAAGACATGCAGGTTTGTAGGTTAATTGGCTGGGCAAATGTAAAAAAAATTGTCCCTAGTGTGTGTAAGATAGTGTTAATGTACGGGGGTTTCCCGTGCTGTATCTCCAAATCAAATCTAAAAAAATCTTTTTTTTTAATTCCTTCTCTCCAGAGATGCTGCCTGACCCGCTGAGTTACTCCAGCACTTTGTGTTGTCTATCTTCAGTGTAAACTACCATCTGCAGTTCCTTCCTAAGCTAAACTAAATATGGTATTTTATTCTCACCTATACCTCAGTACAGTGAAATGATTTTTTTTGCATGCAATTCAGTGATATTCTTTCAATCAATCATTCAATTTATTTTTCAAATATTTATCCATTTCCTTTGGTTTAGAGTTGCAGCGCGGAAACAGGCCCTTCGGCCCACCGGGTCCACGCCGACCAGCGATCCCCGCACACTAACATTATCCTACACACACACTAGGGACAATTTACACACGCACCAAGCCAATTAACCTACATACCTGCACGTCTTTGGAGTGTGGGAGGAAACCGAAGATCTCGGAGAAAACCCACGCAGGTCACGGGGAGAACGTACAAACTCCGTACAGACGGCGCCCGTAGTCGGGATCGAACCCGGGTCACCGGCGCTGTGAGGCAGCAGCTCTACCCGCTGCGCCACCGTGCCGCCCTTTAAAATTCAATAATGCAGCCTGTCTCACATCATGTTTCTCGTAGAGTCATAGAGTGATACAGCATGGAAACAGGCCCTTCGGCCCAACTCGCCCACACCGGCCAACATGCCCCAGCTACACTAGTCCCACCTGCCTGCGCTTGGTCCATATCCCTCCAAACCTGCCCTATCCATGTACCTGTCTCAATGTTTCTTAACAAAATGCTGGAATAACTCAGCAGGTCAGGCAGCATCTCGGGAGAGAAGGAATGGGTGACGTTTCGGGTCGAGACCCTTCTTCAGTCTGAAGTACATTCTTCTCTCCCGAGATGCTGCCTGACCTGCTGAGTTACTCCAGCATTTTGTGAATAAATCCATTTGTACCAGCATCTGCACTTATTTTCTTACACTCAATGTTTCTCAAACTCTCTGCAAGAATCCTAGTGCCATCAGCATACGTTGTATTTCTTGATTAGTACACGCCTCAGAGGTTCTGGGGAGAACACAAGAACACAAGAAAATAGGAGCAGGAGTAGGCCAACCGGCCCCTCGAGCCCGCTCCGTCTTTCAATCCGATCATGGCTGATCCCACCCCAACCCCCTTCCCACTATCGCCCTTCTTCCCACCCAAAAGAACCGTGTGATCTCCTGGGAGAGGCGAAAAACCGGATAAAAACCCAGGCCAATTTGGGAAAAATATCCGGGAAATTCCTCTCCGTCCCCAAGCTAGGCGATCGATACTTGTCCAGGAGATTACTCAGGTCTTACTATACTAACAATAGCTCATGTCCACTTCCCTGCCCGCTCCCCGTAACCCCTAATTCCCTTGTCTATTAAAAAACAATCTAAGGCAGGAGAATGGGGTTAGGATGGAGAGATCGATTGAATGATTGAATGGCGGAGTAGACTCGATGGGCCGAATGGCCTAATTCTACTCCTGTTCCTTATGACCTTATTTAGCATTGAGAACATTCACCTTTGCCTCTGTTGATCGTCCCAAATACACGCCCTCTAGTGGAATTCATCATTTCCCACCGTTTTGGTCAGCAAAGCCTCTTGAAATTTTCGGAAACACTACAGGATTTCACCAGCTAATCCCAGAGATGTTGGCATTTAGCCATCTACAATGTAATACATCGGAGGTCAGAGCGTGTGTTGGCACTGGGCCTGCACTCGCTGGAGTTTAGAAGGATGAGGGGGGACCTCATTGAAACGTACAGAATAGTGAGCGGCATGCATGCTTCAAAAGATCCATCATTGTACCGGTGCCAAAGAATGCCTCTCCAGCGTGTTTAAATGACTACCGACCGGTGGCCCTCACCTCGGTTGTCATGAAATGCTTGGAGAGGCTAGTCAAGAAGCACATCTGCGCCCTCCTTCCTCGCAACATGGACCCACTACAGTTCGCATACCGTCCGAACAGGTCCACGGATGATGCGGTCTCCCAGGTTCTACACACCGCTCTCTCTCATCTGGACAGCCAGGGGGGCTATGTGAGGATGCTGTTCATTGACTTTAGTTCAGCATTCAACACAATAGTCCCCAGCAGACTGGTTGAGAAGCTGCTGGAACTGGGGCTTAGCACCCCTCTGTGTGCCTGGGTCCTGGACTTTCTCACTGCCAGGCCCCAAGTGGTCAGGATGGGGGAACACACATCTAGCTCCCTCACCCTGAACATAGGATCCCCCCAGGGCTGCGTCCTTAGCCCCCTACTGTACTCCCTGTACACACATGACTGTAGGGCCAGGTTCAGCTCAAACTCCATCATCAAGTTTGCTGATGACACTGTGGTGGTGGGCCGGATCTCCAACAACGATGAGAAGGCCTACCGGGAGGAGGTGGCTGATCTGGCACTCTGGTGTCAGGACAATAGCCTCCTCTTGAATGTCACTAAAACAAAGGAGCTGATTGTGGACTTCAGAAGGGCTAAACATCCAAGGACGTACACGCCACTGGAGATAAATGGGTCTATTGTGGATAGGGTGAGCAGTTTCAAATACTTGGGAGTCCGCATCGCAGAGGATCTGACGTGGGCAACGCACATAGCCGCACTGGTGGGTAAGGCTAAGCAGCGCCTTTACCACCTTAGACAACTGAGGAAATTCAGAGTGTCGCTGAGGATCCTTCATTGCTTCTACTCTGGGGCTGTAGAGAGCATCCTGTCCGGCAACATTACAGTCTGGTTTGGGAACAGCTCTGCCCAGGACAGGATGGCCCTGCAGAGAGTAGTGCGTTCGGCAGAACGCACCATGGGAACTACACTCGTCCCCCTGCAGGACCTATACATCAGGAGGTGCAGATCCAGAGCAAGCAAGATCATGAGGGACCCCTGCCACCCCAGTAACGGACTGTTCCAGATGCTACGATCAGGCAAACGCCTCCGCTGTCACGCTGTGAAAACGGAGAGGATGAGACGGAGCTTCTTCCCACAGGCCATCAGGACTGTCAACTTTGATAACCCCAGAGACTAAATTTTTGTCGACACTTTTTGTGCTATGTTTAGTAACTTATTAACTTTATTTATATGCTGTAACTGTAATTATTTTTGTGCACAACCCGCAGGCATTGCCACTTTCATTTCACTGCACATCGAGTATGTGTATGTGACAAATAAATTTGACTTGACTTGACTTGACTTGGCCTGGATAGAGTGGATGTCCTGGGGGGAGGATGTTTCCACTAGTGGGAGAGTCTAGGACCAGAGGGCACAGCCTCAGAATTAAAGGACGTTCTCTTTATGAAGGAGAAGAGGAGGAATTTCTTTAGTCAGAGGGTGGTGAATCTGTGGGATTCTTTGCCACAGACGGCTGTGGAGGCCACAAGTCAGTGGATATATTTAAGGCAGAGATAGATAGATTGTTGATCAGTGCGGGTGTCAGAGGTTATGGGGAGAAGGCAGGAGAATGGGGTTAGGAGCGAGAGATAGATCAGCCGTGATTGAATGGCAGAGTAGACTTGATGGGCCGAATGGCCTAATTCTACTCCTAACCCTTATGACTTAAGATAGAGTCACAGAGTGATACAGTGTGGAAACAGGCCCTTCGGCCCACTGAGACCAAGCCGACCATCACTCACCCTGTACACTAGAACTATCCTACACACACTGGGGACAATTGTTACAATTACACCAAGCCAATTCACCTACAAACCTGTACGTCTTTGGAGCGTGGGAGGAAACCGGAGCACCCGGAGAAAACCCACGCAGGTCACGGGGAGAACGTACAAACTCTGTACAGACGGCGCCCGCAGTCGGGATGGAACCCGGGTCTCCGGCGCTGCAAGTGCTGTAAAGCTTCAACTCTACCGCTGCGCCCCACTGTCTCCCACCGGCGGTCACCCCTCCCCCACATTGGGTCCCCCATTGTCTTCTCCTCCCCCCCCCTCCCTCACGCTGATCGACCGTGAGGTTTTCACTACCGATTGTTTGCAAGAAGTGTGGACTCTCTCGGTGACATTGTTCCTACCAGGTACCCGTGCGTTACCAATTCAACACTCTGTCCTGCCATCTTCCTGCCTCTCTTGAGTCAGTCAGAGAGTTGTGAATCTGTGGAATTCTCTGCCTCAGAAGGCAGTGGAGGCCAATTCTCTGAATGCATTCAAGAGAGAGCTAGATAGAGCTCTTAACGATAGCGGAGTCAGGGGGTATGGGGAGAAGGCAGGAACGGGGTACTGATTGAGAATGATCAGCCATGATCACATTGAATGGCAGTGCATACAGGCTCGAAGGGCCGAATGGCCTCCTCCTGCACCTATTGTCTCTTGATACCTTCCCTGAAGGTGCTGCAGTTTTATCAATCAGTTATTAAAAATGCCTTTTAATCAAACACAAACACAATTCCAACCATTCATTCCATTATTGTACAGAAATCTGGAGACAATGGTGCTTCTTCAGATAAAGTACATTGGAGTCCCTTAATAATTAACTACATCATTCAACTTTCAGAATTAATATTATCCTACACAAGGCTCCACATCGCTGTTAAACTTAGCAGCATTATTGTTTCTTTCACCTTCAAAATTCACTAGTTTTTTACCACTTGTTTTGACTTCAGTTTAGTTTAGTGACACAGCGCGGAAACAGGCCCTTCGGCCCACCGGGTCCGTGCCGCCCAGCGATCCCCGCACACTAACACCATCCTACACACACACTAGGGACAATTTTCACATTTATTCCAAACTTGCACGTCTTTGGAGTGTGGGAGGAAACCGAAGATCTCGGAGAAAAACCCACGCAGGTCACGGGGAGAACGTACAAACTCCGTACAGACGGCGCCCGTAGTCGGGATAGAACCCGGGTCTCCGGCGCTGCATTTGCTGTAAGGCAGCAACTCTACCGCTGCGCCACTGAGCTGCACGATGCGATGGTTATGCTAGAAAAAATGTGCACGGGTTTTATTATCTGCAATATATCTTTTGACTCTTTCCCACTTAGTCTAGTTTTTTTTTGCGTGCAGGGAAGATTTACGAGGATGTTGCCAGGACTAGAGGGGCCTGAGCTACAGGGAGAGGTCGAGAAGGCTGGGACTCTATTCCATGGAGCGCAGGAGGATGAGGGCATTGGTGAGACCACACCTGGAGTATTGCGTACAGTTTTGGTCTCCTAATCTGAGGAAAGACATTCTTGCCATAGAGGGAGTACAGAGAAGGTTCACCAGATTGATTCCTGGGATGGCAGGACTTTCATATGAGGAAAGACTGGATAGACTCGGCTTGTACTCGCTGGAATTTTTGAAGATTGAGGGGGGATCTTATAGAAACTTACAAAATTCTTAAGGGGTTGGACAGGCTAGATGCGGGAAGATTGTTCCCGATGTTGGGGAAGTCCAGAACAAGGGGTCCCAGTTTAAGGATAAGGGGGAAGTCTTTTAGGACCGAGATGAGAAAGTTTTTTTTCACACAGAGAGTGGTGAATCTGTGGAATTCTCTGCCACAGAAGGTAGTTGAGGCCAGTTCATTGGCTATATTTAAGAGGGAGTTAGATGTGGCCCTTGTGGCTAAAGGGATCAGGGGGTATGGAGAGAAGGCAGGTACGGGATACTGAGTTGGATGATCAGCCATGATCATATTGAATGGCGGTGCAGGCTCGAAGGGCCGAATGGCTTACTCCTGCACCTATTTTCTATGTTTCTATGATAATCTTATAGAGTTGCAAAAGACCATGAGGGGTGTGATGCAGAAAGGAACTGCAGATGCTGGTTTACACCGAAGGTAGACAGAGAATGCTGGAGTAACTCAGCGGGACAGGCAGCGTCTCTGGATAGAAGGAAGTCTGAAGGGTCTCGATCTGAAACGTCACCCAGCATTTTGTGGTCTATCTAGGAGGGGAATAGATCGGGTCGACGCACAGAGTCTGTTGCCCAGAGTAGGGGAATCAAGAATCAAAGGACATCGGTTTAAGGTGAGAGGGGAAAGATTTAATAGGAATCTGAGGGTGGTGGGTGTATGGAACGGGCTGCCAGTGGAGGTAGTTGAGGCAGATACTATATCAACATTTAACAGACACTTGGACAGGTACATGGATAATATAGGTTTGGAGGGATATGGGCTAAACGCAGACAGGTGGGACTAGTGTAGATGGAGCATCTTGGTCCAGCATGGGCAAGTTGGGCCGAAGGGCCTGTTTCCACAATCTATGACTCTTCCTGTACTAAATATAATTATTTAAAATAGTTCACAAGTTCAGAAGTTACAGGAGTAGAATTAGACCATTCGGCCCATCGAGTCCACTCCGCCCCATTCAATCATGGTTGATCCCTGCCTCCTAATCCCATTCTCCTGCCTTCTCCCCATAACCCTTGACACCCGTTCTGATCAAGAACTTGTCTATCTTCGCCTTAAAAATATCTTAATATATTAAAAGCGCCTTCTCAGCTTTGCATCGGGGAGGGACAAAACTGCAGATGGTGGTTAAAATCGAAGGTAGACACATACTGTTGGAGAAACTAAGCGTGTCAGGCAGCATCTCGGGAGAGAAGGGATGGGTGATGTTTCGGGGCAGGTCCCGCCCCCCCTACCCTGACATCAGTCTGAGGAAGGGTCTCGACCCGAAACGTCACCCATCCCTTCTCTCCCGAGATGCTGCCTGACCTGCTGAGTTACTCCAGCACTCTGTGAAACGTCACCTATCCACGTTCTCCACAGATGCTGCCTGACCCGCTGAGTTACTCCAGCACTCTGTGAAACGTCACCTATCCATGTTCTCCACAGATGCTGCCTGACCCGCTGAGTTACTCCAGCACTCTGTGAAACGTCACCTATCCATGTTCTCCACAGATGCTGCCTGACCCGCTGAGTTACCCCAGCACTCTGTGAAACGTCACCTATCCATGTTCTCCACAGATGCTGCCTGACCCGCTGAGTTACTCCAGCGTTTTATGTCTACCTTCGATTTAAACCGGCATCTGCAGTTTTTTCCCTACAAAGAATTTCACTGGGACTTGTTGCATGGGAAATAAAGTGTGCATTCATAAATTTAATTACTTAAACAATCGCTCATCTTTTAAGTGTCCAGGAGATGAAGTCAGGACATTGGCAGGGCCCGTAGTCGGGATGGAACCCGGGTCTCTGGCGCTGCAAGCGCTGTAAGGCGGCAACTCTACCGCTGCGCCATCGTGCCACTGGTCTCAGAAATATCCCCGGGATGGAAAGACTGGGCTTGTATTCACTGGAGTTTAGAAGGATGAGAGGGGATCTTTTAGAGACGTGTAAAATTATAAAAGGACCGGACAAGCTAGATGCAAGAAACATGTTCCCAATCTTGGGGGAGTCAGAACCAGGGGCCACACAGTCTTAGAATAAAGGGGAGGCCATTTAAAACTGAGGTGAGAAGAATCTTTTTCACCCAGAGAGTTGTGAATTTGTGGAATTCTCTGCCACAGAGGGCAGTGGAGGCCAATTCACTGGATGAATTTAAAAGAGTTAGATAGAGCTCTAGGGGCTAGTGGAATCAAGGGGCCACAGAAGGTAGTGGAGGCCATTCTGCCCTTCGAGCCAGCACCACCATTCAATGTGATCATGGCTGATCATTCTCAATCAGTACCCCGTTCCTGCCTTCTCCCCATACCCCCTGACTCCGCTATCCTTAAGAGCTCTATCTAGCTCTCTCTTGAATGCATTCAGAGAATTGGCCTCCACTGCCTTCTGAGGCAGAGAATTCCACAGATTCACAACTCTCTGACTGAAAAAGTCAATCCTCATCTCACTTCTAAATGGCCGACCCCTTATTCTTAAACTGTGGCCCCTGGTTCTGGACTCCCCCAACATTGGGAACATGATTCCTGCCTCTAACGTGTCCAACCCCTTAATAATCTTATACGTTTCGATAAGATCCCCTCTCATCCTTCTAAATTCCAGTGTATACAAGCCTAGTCGCTCCAGGAGAGATATAGGAGGTCTTTCCTTCCCGCTGCTGTGAGACTGCACAACCAGCACTGCTCCCAGCAGACGAGTCAACAACAACAGCTAAGAACATATGGAAACAAATGACAATCTATGTATCTTTTATTTATAATGAATGATCTCTTGATCTCTTACGCTCCACTTTGCTGCTGTAACACTGTAAATTTCCCCAGTGCGGGACAAATAAAGGAATATATTATTATTATTATTATTATTAATATAGTTTCGATGGTCCCTCCACCTTCTCCACCCTCTTTGTTATCTGTTATTTGACCAAAAACAGTGATATCGTCCTCGAATTTAAAGATTCTGTTGGAGCTTTAGATTTCAGAGATACAGTGCAGGATCAGGCCCTTCAGCCCACCGAGTCCGTGCTAACTACCCCTCACCCGCACACTAACACTATCCTACACACACTAGGGACAATTTACCATTTTTACCGAAGCCCAATTGCGGCACGGTGGCGCAGCGGTAGAGTTACCGCCTTACAGCAAATGCAGCGCCGGAGACTCAGGTTCGATCCTGACTACGGGTGCTGTCTGTACGGAGTTTGTACGTTCTCCCCGTGACCTGCGTGGGTTTTCTCCGAGATCTTCGGTTTCCTCCCACACTCCAAAGACGTGCAGGTTTGTCGGTTAATTGGCTGGGCAAATGTAAAAATTGTCCCTGGTGTGTGTAGGATAGTGTTAGTGTGCAGGGATCGCTGGGCGGCACGGACCCGGTGGGCCGAAGGGCCTGTTTCTGCACTGTATCTCTAAATCTAAAAAAATCTGCAGATGTAAACCAGCATCTGCAGTTCCTGCCTCCAACACCAATGACATGATGTGTCTGAGCGGGTGGGCTAGACCACCCCAGACAACCCCGCCCCGCTGAAATTATAATCCCCGGAGAATCGCTACAACCGGTGGCGTTGCCCCTGGAGGGGGCTTAACCCCCAATACCCCATCACACACCCCAATACACCATCACATACCCCATCACACACCCCAATACCCCATCACACACCCTAATACCACAACACACACCCCAATACACCAACACACACCCCAATACCACAACACACACCCCAATACACCATCACACACCCCAATACCACAACACATACCCCAACACACACCCCAATACCCCAACACACACCCCAATACACCATCACACACCCCAATACACCATCACACACCCCAATACACCACCACACACCCCAATACACCACCACACACCCCAATACACCAACACACACCCCAATACACCAACACACACCCCAGCTAAAGCTCAACCCGGGGGGGGGGAGGAGAGGGAGGGAGAGGGGGGAAAGGAGAGGGAGGGGGAAGGGGGAGGGAGAGGGAGGGGGGAAGGAGAGGGAGGGGGGAGGAGAGGGAGGGGGGAGGAGAGGGAGGGGAAGGGGGAGGGAGAGGGAGGGGGGAAGTGCCCAATGAGGGGGGGTAAGGGGGCTAGACATTTGCTTGCACCCCCTGACCCCCCCCCCCTCACCATCCAAGGGGTAGCGAGCAAGACACAGGGGAGAAATTGTGTGAGAGAGGGAGAGACATTTACCCTGAGAGAGAGGGGGAGATGTGTAAAGAGAGACAGGAATTTACCCTGTGAGGGAAAGAGGGAGAAAGAAGGGGAGAGAGAGAGAGAGACATTGACCCAGAGGGGAAGGGTCAGTGTGTTCCACCCACGCCTACACGCTGTAGAAACACTTGGCTTCACCTTCCCACCCCCTCCTCTCCCCCTCTCCCTCTCTCTTCCTCATCCCCTCCCTCCCTCCCTCCCTCTCTCTGTCCCTCCTTCCCTCTATCTCCCTCCTCCCCTCTCTCTCCCCCCTCTCCCCCCTCTCCCCCTCTCTCCCCCTCCTCCCCTCTCTCTCTGTGACAGCGCTGTTCTGCTGGAAACGGTTTCGCTCCGGATCCTTTCACGGAAACCCGTCTCAAAACATCACCCTAGAGCCGGGGAGGGAGGGAGAGAGAGAGAGAGAGAGAGAGAATGAGAGGGAGTGTGAGAGAGAGAGAGAGAGAGCGAGAGAGAGAGAGAGAGAGAGAGAGAGAGAGAGAGAGAGAGAGAGAGAGAGAGAGAGAGAGAGAGAGAGAGAGAGAGAGAGAGAGAGAGAG
>NW_027601488.1:0-138814 GCF_053455715.1 Rhinoraja longicauda | reverse complement strand
CTTGTCATCTGTCATCACAAGAGCATCTTAAACTTAAATATCATCTTCACCATCGAAAGAGGTCCCAAAGAACTCTACGACAAATGGCACAAAATAACACAAGGACAAATTAATCCACCCAATCAATGAGTAAGGGTAGGGAGAATGTGGGAAAGAAGTTACTGGGGGATATGGAGAAAATACCAGAGCTCAGAGTCAGAGCTCAGAACCAGAGCAGAGAGAATTATATTCCATAAGTCATTTCCAGAAAGGTGGAAACAAAATAGAAAATTTGAATAAAAAAGGTTTGCTTTACAAGGAGAGAAATATTGAGGAATATATCTTGTCTATTTTCAGCTATGTGTTGAATTATTTATTTTGATATGAATAATTAAAACAAAAACAGATTTATTTTTTTAAAAATTAAAACATTCTGCTAAATATCACTGTAAAGAGTTACAAGAGTGCTGATGCATAAAACATAGAAAATTTAAATGCTATATGTCAAATGGTGCTTTGGCCTTTATTTCCGAAAGGAAAAAAAAACCCAGAATTTGAACCAAATAATAAAGAATAGTGAGATCACTCAGCAGTCAAGTAGTATTTCCTAGAATCCTAGAGGAATATAGCACCTAACAGGCCATTTGGCCCATCATGTCCTGCTAATCATCAACAATCTAGCAAAATCAATCTCACCTACAGTACTTCATTTATAGTCTTTTATGCCTTGGAAATTCAAACGTTCATCCAGCCCTGTCTAATGTCCCTCTGACAATGACCAACGTTGCATCCTCCATGGGGATCAGGCCCTGCAGGAAAGTCTCTCCCATTTTCATTAGTTCTCCCTACCTCTAATTGCACAAACCTGTCTTCTACAAGAATGAGCAAGTGTTGTGGATTATCCTGGGGTGGTGAGATTGACATGATTCAACAGGCCCCAAACAGTAGCCTTGACATAGGGTGCAAGTTGAATCAGGAGATAAAATTGGCGTGTCAAAAATGTAATGCTACGGTGGTTATGGGAGATTTCAACATGCAGGTAGACTGGGAAAATCAGGTTGGAAATGGACCCCAGGAAAGAGAGTTTGTAGAGTGCCTTCGAGATGGATTCTTAGAACAGCTTGTGCTGGAGCCTACCAGGGAGAAGGCAATTCTGGATTTAGTGTTGTGCAATGATCCTGATCTGATAAGGGGACTAGAGGTAAAAGAGCCATTAGGAGGCAGTGATCACAACATGATAAGTTTTACTCTGCAAATGGAAAGGCAGAAGGGAAAATCGGAAGTGTCGGTATTACAGTATAGCAAAGGGGATTACAGAGGCATGAGGCAGAAGCTGGCCAAAATTGATTGGAAGGAGGCCCTAGCAGGGAAGACGGTAGAACAGCAATGGCAGGTATTCCTGGGAATAATGCAGAGGTTGCAGGATCAATTTATTCCAAAGAGGTGGAAAGACTCTAAGGGGAGTAAGAGACACCTGTGGCTGACGAGGGAAGTCAGGGACAGCATAAAAATGAAGGAGAGGAAGTATAACATAGCAAAGAAGAGTGGGAAGACAGAGGATTGGGACTCTTTTAAAGAGCAACAAAAGTTAACTAAAAAGGCAATACGGGGAGAAAAGATGAGGTACGAGGGTAAACTAGCCAATAATATAAAGGAGGATAGCAAAAGTTTTTTTAGGTACGTGAAGAGGAAAAAAATAGTCAAGGCAAATGATGGTCCCTTGAAGACAGAAGCAGGGGAATTTATTATGGGGAACAAAGAAATGGCAGACGAGTTAAACCGTTACTTTGGATCTGTCTTCACTGAGGAAGATACACACAATCTCCCAAATGTTCTAGGGGCCGGAGAACCTAGGGTGGTGGAGGAACTGAAGGAAATCCACATTAGGCAGGAAGTGGTTTTGGGTAGACTGATGGGACTGAAGGCTGATAAATCCCCAGGGCCTGATGGTCTGCATCCCAGAGTACTTAAGGAGGTGGCTCTAGAAATAGTGGAAGCATTGGAGATCATTTTTCAATGTTCTATAGATTCAGGATCAGTTCCTGTGGATTGGAGGATAGCAAATGTTATCCCACTTTTTAAGAAAGGAGGGAGAGAGAAAACGGGTAATTATAGACCAGTTAGTCTGACATCAGTGGTGGGGAAGATGCTGGAGTCAATTATAAAAGACGAAATTGCTGAGCATTTGGATAGCAGTAACGGGATCATTCCGAGTCAGCATGGATTTACGAAGGGGAAATCATGCTTGACAAATCTACTGGGATTTTTTGAGGATGTAACTAGGAAAATTGACAGGGGAGAGTCAGTGGATGTGGTGTACCTCGACTTTCAGAAAGCCTTCGACAAGGTCCCACATAGGAGATTAGTGGGCAAAATTAGGGCACATGGTATTGGGGGTAGGGTACTGACATGGATAGAAAATTGGTTGACAGACAGAAAGCAAAGAGTGGGGATAAATGGGTCCCTTTCGGAATGGCAGGCAGTGACCAGTGGGGTACCGCAAGGTTCGGTGCTGGGACCCCAGCTATTTACGATATACATTAATGACTTAGACGAAGGGATTAAAAGTACCATTAGCAAATTTGCAGATGATACTAAGTTGGGGGGTAGTGTGAATTGTGAGGAAGATGCAATAAGGCTGCAGGGTGACTTGGACAGGTTGTGTGAGTGGGCGGATACATGGCAGATGCAGTTTAATGTAGATAAGTGTGAGGTTATTCACTTTGGAAGTAAGAATAGAAAGGCAGATTATTATCTGAATGGTGTCAAGTTAGGAGGAGGGGGAGTTCAACGAGATCTGGGTGTCCTAGTGCATCAGTCAATGAAAGGAAGCATGCAGGTACAGCAGGCAGTGAAGAAAGCCAATGGAATGTTGGCCTTCGTAACAAGAGGAGTTGAGTATAGGAGCAAAGAGGTCCTTCTACAGTTGTACCGGGCCCTGGTGAGACCGCACCTGGAGCACTGTGTGCAGTTTTGGTCTCCAAATTTGAGGAAGGATACTCTTGCTATGGAGGGCATGCAGCGTAGGTTCACTAGGTTAATTCCCGGAATGGCGGGACTGTCGTATGTTGAAAGGCTGGAGCGATTAGGCTTGTATACACTGGAATTTAGAAGGATGAGGGGGGATCTTATTGAAACATATAAGATAATTAGGGGATTGGACACATTAGAGGCAGATAACATGTTCCCAATGTTGGGGGAGTCCAGAACAAGGGGCCACAGTTTAAGAATAAGGGGTAGGCCATTTAGAACGGAGATGAGGAAGAACTTTTTCAGTCAGAGGGTGGTGAAGTTGTGGAATTCTCTGCCTCAGAAGGCAGTGGAGGCCAGTTCGTTGGATGCTTTCAAGAGAGAGCTGGATAGAGCTCTTAAGGATAGCGGAGTGAGGGGATATGGGGAGAAGGCAGGAACGGGGTACTGATTGAGAGTGATCAGCCATGATCGCATTGAATGGCGGTGCTGGCTCGAAGGGCTGAATGGCCTACTCCTGCACCTATTGTCTATTGTCTATTGTCTATGGCAGTGTATGTATGTTGTGGTATGTAGCGTGAGGTTTGCAGCTGTAATACGTTTATTGGGATGAAGTTAAGCACCCTGATGTGATTAAGCACTGTAATTATGTGGTGCCATTCATAAAGATTTTTGGTTGGGGCTGAGGTGTTGCAAGTTTGGTGGCCATTTTGGCTTCGGAGTCTCTGGCTGAATTCTGGCCAAAAACTACGACAAAACTACGACCGAAGATGGTCCCGATGAACAGGCAGCCATAGTAAGTGCTTTCTCGAAGAGAAGTGAGCATTTAGCTGACGGCCCACTTTCAGTCAACCCCCCACCATGTGATTCGTCATGCATGATGAGAAACTAGGAGCCGACGGAAATAGAAAAGAAAAATCAACATTAGCAAGGTCATGTTGCAACTGCGCAAGACATTGGAGAGATCGCATTTGAGTATCGTGTCCAGTTCCGGTCATCCTTATATAGGAATTATGTTGTTAATCCAGAATGGAGGGTGGTGGGGAGGGTGCTCTTGTAATTGAGAAGATAAACACAAATTGCTGGAGTAACTCAGCGGGACGGGCAGCATCTCTGGAGAGAAGGAATGGCTGACGTTTCAGGTTGAGACCCTTCTTCAGAATTCAGGGTCTGAAGAAATGTATCATTCCAAAACGTCACCCATTCCTTCTCTCCAAAGTTACTGCCTGTCCCGCTGAGTTACTCCAGCATTTTGTTTTGTATCTTCGGTTTAAAACAGTAACTGCAGTGCCTTCCTACATATCTTGTATTAGAGAATTTACATTTCAACGTCACTTCACATCAATCCTAAAAACTAAACCCAACTCTTTGTGCCATGAATTGGGTGCTTGGTACATGTTCCCACGTCAGAGGGGAAGCTGATAGAGTTGCTGCCTCATAGTCCACCAGGTCCATTCCTACCATTGATCACCCATTAGTTCTATGTAATCTTGCCCTCTCCCACTGCTTTCACACCAGGAGCAATTTACAATGGCCAATCAGTCTACAAACCCGCATGTCATTGGGATGTGGGAGGAAACCGGAGCAAGCCCACACAACAAACGTGCAAACTCCACACAGACAGCACCCGAAGTCAGGATCGGACGTGGGTGTCTGGCGCTGGCTGTGAGGATTTGATTATTTTCGAAGGATTTGTTTGGCGAGGACAAACAAAAGCAGTCAGAATTTGCTTTTTGGAGTTCTGTCGGAAAGCAGAGACTCTCTTTGTTGAAAGAGTCCTCTAATTAGGGAGGATTTGTTCGTGTTTCTGAAAATCGTAGGAGCGGCAGTGGCTGGCGGAAGGCCAAGTTGCACTTGAACTGGTGGGAGCTGAGTCTGGAGCGGTGTTTGTGGTCTGTAGCATCGGAAAGCTCCCTCCCACACCGACTTTGCCCGGTCCAGGTGTGCCGGGTAAGTACGGCAACAGTGCATTGGATTTTCGTTGAAGCCGGGAGGGCGACCGAGACCTGGGGAAGAAGCCTCCGGAAGCTCCATTTTCTACGACGGGAGGATTGGCACGGACTTTTCCCTATCTTATCAGGAGGAGACTGCTTCTGTTGCTTTGCCAGGAAAACCTTCACAAGACTTTAAACTGCTGCAAATGCGTGGAGGTGCAGCAATAGCAGAAAGACTGCTTTGACTTATAAAATACTGAGACGTTTTGTTTTGCTCCACGCCCTAAAGATGGCGGCCCCTAAGAATTATGCAGCTGCCGTACAGTCGGCAGTCTCCGTGACTAAGGGCCATGAGTCATTGGGGCGTATATATGAGGTGAAAGTGACCTTGCAGGGCAACATTACCTTCAAGGCTGTGCTAACCGCGCTGGGGGAGACTGTTGGCAAGAAGGCCATAATCGCAGGCGCGGTGGTCAGTGGGAAGGCTGTTGTCATCCTAAAGACTGAGCAGTCGGTGGCTACCGCACTGGAAAGGGGGATCACGGTGGCTGGGATTTACATGGCGGTGGACCCATGGGGACGGCCCGTGCTGCCGGTCATGCTGTCCAACGTTCCCACTTATGTTCCGGACGCGCTCCTGCTCCCACATGTAACTAAGCTGGGGGAGGTGCGGTCTGGGCCCACCAAACTGTTGCATAGGTTGGATGATCCCGAGATGCAGCATGTATTAACGTTCAATCGCCACGTGTACATACAGCTGGCACAGGGGATTGATATGGAGGGGAGTTTTGAGGTTGAATGGGAAGGATTCTGCTATCGCGTGTTTTGTAACACGGGCCAAGCACGCTGCCATGCATGCAAAGAGGTGGGGCATTTCCGCAGGAATTGTCCCAAGCCCCGGGCTGCCAGCTCTACCAAGGTGGCCCAGGATGAGCAGGTAGATGGTGGGGCGGAGGAACAGGCTTCAGCAATGGAGCTGACTGTACCACCGCATCCTAGTGGTTATAAGAGGAGGAGGCGTGCGTCCTCTGACACGGAGAACGGCCCTGAAGGTCAGGGGCGACCTGAAGGGAGGCGTTTCTCCCCTGTTGAGGCAGAGTACCCAGTGCACGCTTCCTGTGGGCAGGAGGATGCCTCTGTAGTGCACAGACCACCTGAGAGTGGTGACACACTACCCGAGGGGGCTGTTCCCCCAGGGATTGCGTCCGCTGGCTTAGAGGGTGACCAGGGGAAGATTGATGGGGGGGACTTGAGTGTGGGGGCGGGTCCCCAGCCCATGCTCCCTGTTGAGGCTACGAGTCCTATTGAGGGGTGTGCTGCCCCACCGGCTGAGGGAGCAGGGGAGACTCCGGGAACATCGCCCCCTGAGGGCCAGAGCGAGATGGTTCCCCTGGTGGTGGGGGACGGGGACTCTCTGGGTGACGGTGCTGGGGCAGGCGCCCTGTGTGCGAAGGAGGACAGGGTCATTTCGGATCGGGTCCTTCGGTCGGACTCCAGACGTGCCCTCTCACTGCCCGCCCCGGAGACTTCCTCCGACATCACTGCTCCCCAATCCGGTTACAGAGGGCGGTGGGGGTGTGCAGGAGCCTGGCCATTTACCAGGCAGCTTGCCACAGTTAGAGGTACCGGTACCTGCCCCCGTCACTGATCCTGGGGGTGGGATGGTGACGGAGGAGGGACCGGGTGATGTGGCCGACCCGCCCACCTCACAGGGAGGGGTGAGCGAGGCGGCTGGGAGTCAGAACTATCCAGACTCGGGCTCAGACATTGAGTGGGAGGAGGAGGGGACGTGGAGTCCAGCGACAGTGAGTTGATGGACTGTCCCACCCGCAGCCCCATGTGTCGGCTTGTTGATATTTGGGAACTCCGGAGCTTTCTGAGGGACAGCAGAGGGAAGAGGAATAAGGCAGATCTGGCTGTTGACCGCTGGTCGGACCTGACGGTACCCTTGCAGTCCATTTATGCCATCCTTCAGGAGGAGGAGAACGAGGCAGGTGTATTGAAAAATGAGCGGCGCCAGCTCCAAGAGCTTTTTAAGTCCCTAAAGAAAGGGCAGAGGGCTCGGGGAGGCTCCATTCCATCACGGGGGGCTGGTAAAAGTTCTTGTGCGCTTTCAAAATGAAGCTCACTATAGCCAGCCTGAATATTAATGGGGGCAGGGGGTCTCTCCGTAGGTTTCACCATCTCTCGGTGCTGAGGGACGGGAGGTACGCGGTGAGCTTCCTGCAGGAAACACACACTGTGGCTAGTGACGAGCCCACCTGGCTCCTGGAGTGGGAAGGGGGGGTCTACATGAGCCATCTCACCTCCATTTCGAGTGGAGTGGCCTTCCTGTTGGCCCCATCTTTCCAGCCGGAGATCGTCAAGGTGCAGGACATAGTACCAGGCCGGTTGTTGTATCTGGCCGTGTGCCTGGATGGCGTGCCGTTACACTTTATTAATGTGTACGCCCCCAAGAGCGGTGCTATGCAGACGCGGTTAACACAAGAAGTGACCGAGCTGTTGAACACTATCGATCGGGGGGAGTGTGTTTTCCTGGGGGGTGATTTTAATTGTACCCTTGAGGCGAGAGATCGCTCTGGCATTCAGCGCGATCCGGCAGCGGTCAAGACATTAAGGGAGTTGGTGGATTCTTTTGAGCTAGTAGATGCTTGGAGGAATTTCCATCCCAACTCCAGTGCCTTCTCGTACAGGTTTAAGTGGGGTGGTTCCCGTATTGACCGTGTATATGTGTCTAAGGCTTATGTGTCCTGTGTCTCGGCAGCCTCCATGCGGTTGGAGCCGTGCTCGGACCACTGCCTGGTGCGAGTGGACTTTATCCCGACGCGCACACAGGCAGGGTCCGCGTACTGGCACTTCAACAACCGGCTGCTGGAGGAACGCCGGTTCCGGGATTCATTCAAGCAGTTCTGGGCGGAGTGGAGGGAAAAGCAGGGGCGTTTCCCTTCCCTAAGGCAGTGGTGGGATGTAGGGAAGGCTTACGTCCGTCTGTTTTGCCAGGACTACATGAGGGGGTCGACCAAGGGGCGGGACTCCAAGATCGGACGGCTTGAGAGAGAGTTGCTCGACTCGGAGTCTCGCCTGGGTCAGACGGAGGGGGACTCGTGTGAGTGGGAGGAGTACCAGGAGAAGAAAGGGGCACTGAGGGACTTGCAGCTGAGGAGGTCCCGGGGCGCGTATGTGAGGTCGCGAGTCCAGATGTTGAACGATCTGGACCGCGCCTCCCCCTTTTTCTTCTCCCTGGAGAAGTGCCGAGGTGCCCGCAGGCAGTTTGTCAAGTTGCTTGCAGACGATGGCCCCTCCGTCACGGATCCGGAGAGGATCGGTGCCTCAGTTTGGTCGTTCTATGACACTCTGTTCTCCGAGGAACATCTAGTGGGGAGGCACAAGGGGTGCTGTGGGAGGGCTTACCCGTAGTGTGCAAAGAGGAGGCCGAGCGCCTTGATGATCCCCTAACTCTGGAGGAGTTGACTCGTGCCCTGCACCAGCTCAGGAGGGGCAAGTCTCCGGGGCTGGATGGGCTGACTGTGGAGTTTCTTCGAGCCTTCTGGGATGTCCTAGGGGGCGACTATATGAAGGTGTTGGGGGAGAGCCTGGCGACCGGGGAAATGCCCTTCTCGTGGCACAGGGCAGTCGTGGTCTTGCTGCCCAAGAAGGGCGATCTCCGCCTCTTGAAGAACTGGCGCCCTGTCTCTCTTCTCAGTACGGGTTACAAAGTCTTTGCACGGGCATTGGCCAATCGCCTGGGGCCCGTGCTGTCGCATGTGATCCACCCTGACCTGTCCTACACAGTCCCGGGCCGGTCCATCCAGGACAATATCCATCTGGTACGGGACCTGATCCATCTGTGCCAGAGGGCTGGTCAGTCAGTCGCCTTTCTCTCCCTTGACCAGGAGAAGGCGTATGACCGGGTGGGACACGACTACCTTCTCGGGACTCTGCGGGCGTTTGGATTCGGACCCCATTTTGTGGCCCTGGTCCGGCTCCTATACGCTGCTGCAGAGTGCCTGGTCAAGGTCAATGGCTCTTTGTTGGCTCCCATTCACTTTGGGAGGGGGGTTCGTCATGGATGCCCCATGTCCGGCCAGCTTTATTCCCTCTGTATGGAGCCATTCCTGTGCCTCCTACGGAGGCGGCTGGCAGGTTTGGCTTTGCCGGGGCCGGGGGTGGAGGTGGTTCTCTCGGCCTACGTCGACGATGTGCTACTAATGTTCACCGACCCGGTTGACCTGCGGAGGATGCGTGAGTGCCAGCGGGTGTTCTCAGCCGCATCCTCCGCCAGGATCAACTGGGGGAAGTGTGCTGGGCTCTTGGTGGGTCAGTGGCAGGTGGACTCCCTGCCGGAGGAGATGGCAGTTTTTGCGTGGAGCACCACGCACCTCCTCTATCTGGGGATCTACCCGAGTCCCACTGAGGGGGCTTGGCAGGCGAATTGGCAGGAGCTGGAGGCGAAGGTGGTTGCCCGTGTGGGGCGCTGGTCAGGCCTCCTTGGTGTGTTATCATATCGGGGTAGGGCTTTGGTCATAAACCAGCTGGTGGCCTCTCTGCTGTGGTACCGGCTGGCCACTCTGGTCCCGTCCTCTCGTTTCATCGCCATGAGACAGAGGAGGTTAGTTAACTTCTTCTGGGGTGAGAGGAACCACTGGGTCTCTGCTGGGGTTCTGAGTCTCCCGTTGGAGGAGGGCGGTCAGGCGCTGGTCTGCGTCCGCACTCAGGTGGCGGCCCTCCGACTCAGGACCCTGCAGAGGTACGTGTACTCCGAGTGCCCTCCCAGAAGGCACTCGCTGGCCACGTACTTTTTCTGCCGGGGGCGCTGCCTCCAGGAGGGATCACGGCTCCCGGTAGCGGGCATGAGTCAGCGCGCTAGGCGGGAGTTGCCTGGTTTTTACCGTGATCTCCTGAGAGCCAGGAATTTGGTCACCTTCAGCCAGGGCGCTGCTCCTCAGGGGGAGGGGGGTGCTGTGGTTGTGAGGGGGGCCGGTCCTCACCCTGTCACGGTGGGTGTCGAGGAGAGGCGTGTGCGTGGAGCGATTCCGACCGGGCTTAACCCCGCTCCGTCGGAATTGCTCATCAGGCCCACGGCCCGGGTCCCTTCCCGAGAGCCGGCCCCACGCAATATGAGCCGCCTTTCCCAGATGCCCAGCGTGCCGTTCCGTGACGCGGAGAGGCGCGTTTTGTACAGGCTGCTCCTGCACACTCTCCACTTCCTCGCTCTCGTCGTCCGTCCGGACACGCCCTGGCGGTCCGTGTTACCACCTGATGGCGGGAGCGGTCCCCAGTGGAGGTCTCTAAATAAGGGGGTCCTCCCGCTTTACATCGGGGACCTGGGGTGGAGAGTGTTGCATAAGGCTATAGCCTGTAACAGGTACTTGAGCCGGTTCACGGTCTCGTCTGCCGCCTGTCGCTTCTGCGGCGAGGAGGAGACCGTGTACCATTTGTATACAGAGTGCGTGAGGTTACAGCCCCTGTTCCAGTATCTGAAGGGGCTGCTCCTCATGTTCTGGTTCCATTTTAGCCCTACGCTTTTAATTTTTGGGCACCCGGTACAGAGGGGGGAGGGTCAGGAGGGAGGAGGGGGTCTCCCTGTCGGTTTGCTCCTGGGCCTGGCCAAGATGGCCATTCGCGGGTTCAGGCAGCGGGCAGTCGACGGCCTCACAGAAGTCGGCTGCCTACCCCTGTTCCGGGCTTACGTCCGTGCCCGCGTGTCCCTGGAGAGGGAACACACGGTGTCCACGGGGACTCTGGAGGCCTTCCGGGAACGCTGGTCGCCGTGGGGGGTTGAATGTATATTGTCGACAGAGATGGCGGGATTTTAATGTGATAATTGTTTAATTTGTAAACTGCCGATACAGGCGGCTTTTGTTTGATCACATTTTGCTTAGTATGTTTGTATGTTTTTCTTTGGAATAAAACTTTTATATCAAAAAAAAGAAAGAAAAAAAAGTGGTCAGGACCGAACCCGGGACTCTGGCGCTGTGAGTCGGCAGCTCTACCGCTGCGCCACTATGCCACCCTAATACACACAGTAACATTTCAATAACGCAGAATGTTCCGGACTTTGATGGTGGTGGACAGGCGTTTTGCGATTTTTGGATATTATTTCTATTAAGACACTTTTATAGAGTCACAGGACCATAAGGGTTGGAAACAGGCCCTTTGGCCCAATTATAGTCATTGAGTCATACAGAGGGGAAACAGGCCCTGGTGGTATGGACCAAACACAGGCAAGTAGGTCCCGTAGAGATGGGGCACGTTGGTCGGCATGGGCAAGTTGGGCCGAAGGGCCTGTTTCCATGCTGTAGGACTATATGGCAATATGTGGCAATAAACAAAACCGAACTAAACGTACCTGTTTGGCTGTAAGTTTATTCTTGCTGTTGAGGATGTAGATCGCACTGTCCACCATGGCAAGAGATGCTTGTCCCTCATCTCCCATTTCAATCGTTATATGTGTGGTCTCATCGGGTAAATATTTATCCTTCGCAACATTGATCGCTATCTACAACGGACAAAAAAATTGCAGATTCTAATCATTGACCTTTACCGGAATAGAGTCATAGTGACACAGCTTGGAAACAGGCCATTCGGCCCAATTTGCCCACACCGGCCAACATGCCCCATTTACACTAGTCCCACCTGCCCGAGCTTTGTCCATATTCCTCCTATCCATGTACCTGTCTAACTGTTCCTTAAATGTTGGGGTAGTCCCAGCCTCAACTGCCTCCTCTGGCAGCTCGTTCCATACACCCACCACCTTCTGTGTGAAAAAGTTATCCCTCAGATTCCTAATAAATCTTTCCCCCCCTCCCCCCTAAACCCGTGTCCTCTGGTCCTCGATTCCCCTACTCTGGGCAGGAGACTCTGTGCGTCTACCCGATCTATTCCCCTCAAAATTTTATACACATCTATAAGATCACCCCTCATTCTCCTGCGCTCCAAGGAATAGAGACCCAGCCTGCCCCAACCTCTCCCTATACCTCACACCCTCTAGTCCTGGCAACATCCTCGTAAATCTTTTCTGAACCTTTTCCAGCTTGACAATATCTTTAGTTTACTTTAGTTTAGCTCTTCGGGCTAACAGAATCAAGGGATATGGGGAGAAAGCAGAGATTGGATCCTGATTCTGGATGATCAGCCATGATCATATTGAATGGCGGTGCTGGCTCGAAGGGCCAAATGGCCTCCTCCTGCACCTATTTTCTATGTTTCTATGTAGAGATACAGGGCGGAAGCAGGCCCTTCGGCCCACCGAGTCCGCACCGACAAGCGATCCCCGCACACTAACACTATCCTACACACACTAGGGACAATTTTACACTGATACCAAGCCAATTAACCTACAAACCTGCACGTCTTTGGAGCGCGAGAGGAAACCGAAGATCTCGGAGAAAACCGCGCAGGTCACGGGGAGAACGTACAAACTCCGTACAGACAACGCCCGTGGTCGGGATCGAACCTGGGTCTCTGGCGCTGTGAGGCAGCAACTCTACCGCTGCGCCACCGTGCCGCCCGAATTCATACAGTAACATTTCAATAATCCAGAATGTTCTGGACTTTGATGGTGGTGGACAGGCGTCTTGGGATTTTTGGATATTATTTCTATTAATACACTTTTATAGAGTCACAGGACCATAAGGGTTGGTAACAGGCCCTTTGGCCCAATTATAGTCATTGAGTCATACAGAGGGGAAACAGGCCCTGGTGGTATGGACCAAACACAGGCAGGTAGAACTCGTAGAGATGGGACACATTGGTTGGCATGGGCAAGGTGGGCCGAAGGGCCTGTTTCCACGCTGTATGACTATGACTGACATAATCTGTTTTTTCTTGTTCTGGTCTTTGCTACAAGGACTGTTACAGGTCTAAGATCACCCTGGCATTTCCTCTCTGTCTATCCCTCCAGCTTCCCCAACGTCACCCATTTCTTCTCTCCAGAGATGCTGCCTGTCCCGCTGAGTTACTCCAGCACTTTGTGTCTATCTCCAGTGTAAACGAGCATCTGCAGTTCCTAACTACATGAAACATAGAAAATAGGTGCAGGAGGAGGCCATTTGGCCCTTCAAGACAGCACCGCCATTCATTGTGATCATGGCTGATCATCCACAATCAGTAACCTGTGCCTGCCTTCTCCCCATATCCCTTGATTCCACGAGCCCCTAGAGCTCTATCTAACTCTCTCTTAAATCCATCCAGTGATTTGGCCTCCACTGCCCTCTGTGGCAGAGAATTCCACAAATTCACAACTCTCTGGGTGGAAAAGTTCCATCTCACCTCAGTTTTAAATGGCCTCCCCTTTATTCTAAGACCGTGGCCCCTGGTTCTGGACTCCCCCAACATTGGGAACATTTTTCCTGCGTCTAGCTTGTCCAGTCCTTTTATAATTCTATATGTCTCTATAAGATCCCCTCTCATCCTTCTAAACTCCAGTGAATACAAGCCTAGTCTTTTCAATCTTTCCTCATATGATAGTCCCGCCATCCCAGGGATCAATCTCGTGAACCTACGCTGCACTGCCTCAATTACAAGGATGCCCTTCCTCAAATTAGGAGACCAAAACTGAACACAATACTCCAGATGTTGTCTTACCAGGGCCCTATACAACTGCAGAACCTCTTTACTCCTATACTGAAATCCTCTCGTTATGAAGGCTAACATGCCATTAGCTTTCTTCACTGCCTGCTGTACCTGCACGCCAACATTCAGTGACTGGTGTACAAGGCCACACAGGTCTCGCTGCACCTTCCCTTTACCTAACCTATTCCAGCGTCTTTCCCACCACCGAAATCAAGCTAACTGGTCTGTAATTCCCTGTTTTCTCTCGCTCCTTTATTGAAAAGTGGGATAACATTAGCTATCCTCCAATCCACAGGAACTGATCATGAATCTATTAAACATTGGAAAATGATCACCAATGTGTCCACTATTTCTAGAGCCACCTCCCTGAGGACCCTGGGATGCAGACCATTAGGCTGGGACCCCAGTTATTTACAATATATATTAATGATTTGGACGAGGGAATTGAATGCAACATCTCTAAGTTTGCAGATGACACGAAGCTGGGTGGCAGTGTTAGCTGCGAGGAGGATGCTAGGAGGCTGCAGAGTGACTTGGATAGATTAGGCGAGTGGGCAAATGCATGGCAGATGGAATATAATGTGGATAAATGTGAGGTTATCCACTTTGGCGGCAAGAACAGGAAAGCAGAGTATTACCTGAATGGTGACCGATTAGGAAAAGGGGAGATGCAACGTGACCTGGGTGTCATGGTGCACCAGTCATTGAAAGCAAGCGTGCAGGTGCAGCAGGCAGTGAAGAAAGCGAATGGTATGTTAGCATTTATAGCAAGAGGATTGAGTATAGGAGCAGGGAGGTTCTGCTGCAGTTGTACAGGGCCTTGGTGAGACCGCACCTGGAGTATTGTGTACAGTTTTGGTCTCCTAATCTGAGGAAAGACATTCTAGCCTTAGAGGGAGTACAGAGAAGGTTCACCAGATTGATCCCTGGGATGGCAGGACTTTCATATGAAGAAAGACTGGATAGACTAGGCTTATACTCGCTGGAATTTAGAAGACTGAGGGGGGATCTTATAGAAACATATAAAATTCTTAAGGGTTTGGAGAGGCTAAATGCGGGAAGATTGGCGTTTTTTTCAAGGTAAGAATGTATCTGTTGCATGTATTGTTAGTGTCTGCTATAAGCTGCCATGTCCTCCAGATGGCTTGAGCGACTCCGTGCATCACGCACTTAAACCTTACGACCTTACATGCAATCCCCTAATTCCCTCTCTCTACCTTCCCAGTTCTCGACCAGTCTGACTGACATTTTACTGACATTTTATCTCTGTTTGCTTTGTTGTCAGCTTCTCCAAGCTAACAATGATATACTTTACATTTTCCTTGATCTGCAACTATTTTGATGTTTCGTTTTACCCTTCCATATCTCTGTGCCCCCCTCTCCCCTGGCCCTCAGTCTGAAGAAGGGTCTTGACCAGAAAACTCACTCATTCCTTCTCTCCAGAGATGCTGCCTGTCCCGCTGAGTTACTCCAGCAATTTGTGTCTACCTTCTGAGCACAGTGGAGACCTTTTAAAGCCAAAACTGGTGTTAAGGAAGGAAAGACAAAGAAACAAAGGGTGAGATCACGATTACTTGAACACAAGGACATTTTTAAATTTGGGATTTTGCACAGGCTGGACAATCGGTGTAGTTTCAGGGATACAAGAAAGAAGGAGAATATGACGACATTTTGCCAACACCTGCTCCAAAATAGGAATCAAACAGAAACACACGAAAACAGCCAGATGGTTCACGCAACATTTGTGAAACAACTGTCAGAAGGGCGTTAACTAATTTCGCTTTTCTATCTGGGACATATGACAATAAAACACTCTTGACTTTTGCTTTATTTCAGGTTTGCAGCCTCTGCAAGATTTCACTATCTTCCCGAGTCCCCGCCTCGCCAGATTACGCAGCCTGGGATCCCGCCCCGCGATGACGCATGCCAAGACCCCGCCCCTCGATGACGTAGACGGCGATCCAATCCCCCGCGATGACAAACCCCGAGATCCCGCCCACGCGATGACGCAGACAGGGGCCCGCCTCCGCGATGACGCAGCCTGATACCCCGCCCCCTCCCCCCCGTGATGTCTCAGCGGGGGTCAAGCTGGAGCGCACTGCAGTGGATCACCACCTCACATCCTGGATTCTGGACTACCTTGCCAACCGACCACAGTATGTGAGGACAAAGGACCTGGTCTTGGACAGAGTGGTCTGCAGCACTGGGGTTCCGCAGGGAACAGTCCATTCTTGTTCACCCTGTACACTGCGGACTTCAGGCACAGCTCTGCAGACTCCTGTCTACTGAAGTTCTCTGACGACTCTGCCATCATCGGCCTCATCACAGGCGACGATGACAGGGCGTACAGAAAACTGATCAAAGAGTTTGTGGACTGGTGCCAGCGGAACTGCCTCCAGATCAACGCGGGGAAAACCAGGGAGATGGTGGTGGATTTCCGCAGGAGCAGCCAGGTCCCCCGACACCGGTGAACATCCAGGGAATGGACATCGGGAGGGTGAACTCTTATAAGTACCTGGGTGTTTACCTCACCAATAAACTGGACTGGACTGAAAATACCAATGTGCTATACAAAAAGGGGCAGAGCAGACTTTATCTGCTGAGGAGACTCAGGTCCTTTGGAGTGCAGGGGGCACTCCTAAGGACCTTCTACAACACGGTGGTTGCATCGGCCATTTTCTATGGAGTGGTCTGCTGGAGCAGCAGCATCTCAGCGGCGGAGGGGAAGAGACTTGACAAGCTGGTCAGGAAGGCCAGCTCTGTCCTGGGTTGCCCCCTCGACTCAGTGCAGGCGGTGGGAGAGAGGAGGATGATGGCAAAGCTAACATCGCTGCAGGACAACGACTCCCAACCCCTGCAGGACACTGTCACTGCACTGAGTAGTTCCTTCAGTGACAGACTCCTTCACCCCAAGTGTTTGAAGGAGAGATATAGGAGGTCCTTGCTTCCCGCTGCTGTGAGATTGCACAACCAGCACTGCTCCCAGCAGACGAGTCAACAGTAACAGTTAAGGAATACACAGTAAATTGATGACAATTTATCCTTGTCTTTACTTTTATTTATAATGAATGGTCTCTTGCTATCCACTTTGCTGCTGTAACACTAAATTTCCCCGGTGTGGGACAAATAAAGAAATATATTATTATTTCAAAAAGGTCCACTTCAAAATTTAATCGCTACTCTACTCACTCCGACCTGAGCGGGATAACCACTAATGAGGCGTTTGCGCAGTAATCAACCAGAAGCAGAATAATATAAGAAGATAACTGCAGATGCTGGTACAAATCGAAGGTTTTTATTCACAAAATGCTGGAGTAACTCAGCAGGTCAGGCAGCATCTCGGGAAAGAAGGAATGGGTGACGTTTGAAGGGTCTCGACCCGAAACGTCACCCATTCCTTCTCTCCCGAGATGCTGCCTGACCTGCTGAGTTACTCCAGCATTTTGTGAATAAAAATCAGAAGCAGAACACGCCTTTCCTTGCCCTCGGGGGCGCGAAATTCAATTACGTTTTGCATTCGTTGAACGCTGAATTCTTAAAGACACGTGATGAAAGCCGTTTGCAAAATTCACATCAAACTCAGACAACAAAAAGGATATATCATTCTTCTCTACGACATTTGTTACCTCTCTACCTCTCTACGACATTTGTTCACCAGATTCGATGCCCCCCGGAATCTTGGTTGCTGCAAACCTTTACACCCGCTTGTCCAGCTCGCTGGCGAGGAAGTCTAGTCCGTGAGATAGAGTTGCACGTGTGTCCGACCTGAAAAAGCAGATCGCCGTTTGGAATATACAGCCACTCAGCGGCAGGAGACTGACCGCGACTCTGCCTTGTCACCAGTTAGAAGTCCCAGCGTCTCCGGTGGGCGGCACGGTAGAGTTGCTGCCTTGCAGGGCCAGTGATCCGCGGGTATGGGGGCTCTTCTGCATGGCCGGGTCTAATCCTGACTACGGGTGGTCTTCTGCACGGAGTATTTACACTTGGTATGAGTGTAGATTGTCCCGTGTGTCGGTGTGTGCGCAGAGACGGCTTCAGCAAGCCCCCCCGTTTGTCGCTTCGCTTCCATTTGGCACAAAACAACCCAAGTCCCACCCCCTTTAAAAAAACAAAGAGGCCTTTAATTTAGTCTGTGAAGTGTGGCTCATCGACAAAGTAAACAGTGAAGGGCGATCTGGCCAGGCACGGTTTTCAGTTGATGCCACAAAAATGTCCAGTGTTACAACTTGCAGCGTTTGATATTTTTAGTCTTCTTTCTTCCCCAACACCCCACGGGTCTGGGACGCTGACAATTTGAGGGAATTAATGGAAACAATTTAAACTTAAATCGAAGGTAGACACAAAATGCTGGAGTGACTTGTATACACTGGAATTTAGAAGGATGAGGGGGGGATCTTATTGAAACATATAAGATAATTAGGGGATTGGACACATTAGAGGCAGGAAACATGTTCCCAATGTTGGGGGAGTCCAGAACAAGGGGCCACAGTTTAAGAATAAGGGGTAGGCCATTTAGAACGGAGATGAGGAAGAACTTTTTCAGTCAGAGAGTGGTGAAAGTGTGGAATTCTCTGCCTCAGAAGGCAGTGGAGGTCAGTTCGTTCGATGCTTTCAAGAGAGCGCTGGATAGAGCTCTTAAAGATTGCGGAGTGAGGGGGTATGGGGAGAAGGCAGGAACGGGGTACTGATTGAGAGTGATCAGCCATGATCGCATTGAATGGCGGTGCTGGCTCGAAGGGCTGAATGGCCTACTCCTGCACCTATTGTCTATTGACTCAGCGGGTCAGGCAGCATCTCTGGAGAGAAGGAATGGATGACGTTTCCGGTCGAGACCCTTCTTCAGACTGATGTGACTGATTCTCTCCAGAGATGCTGCCTGACCCGCTGAGTTACTCCAGCATTTTGTGTCGACCTTCGATTTAAATCAGCATCTGCAGTTTTCGTTCCTTCATAACTTAAATCGAATCGAATAGGAGGCTCAAAAAGGGGAATCGAAGAGAGAGTTGGGAAGTCATGTCGCAGTTGTATAAGACGTTGGTGAGGCCACATTTAGAGTATGGTGGTTGGTGGATGGAACAAGCTGCCAGAGGAGGTAATTGAGGCTGGGACTATCCCAATGTTTAACATAGAAAATAGGTGCAGGATTAGGCCATTTGGCCCTTCAATATGATCATGGCTGATAATCCAGCTCAGTAGCCTGTACCTGCCTTCTCTCCATACCAACTGATCCCTTTAGCAAAAAGGGCCACATCTAACTCCCTCTTAAATATAGCCAATGAACTGGCCTCAACTACCTTCTGTGGCAGAGAATTCCACAGACTCACCACTCTCTGTGTGAAGAAATTTTTCTCATCTCGGTCCTAAAAGACTTCCCCCTTATCCTTAAGCTGTGACCCCTGGTTCTGGACTCCCCCAACATCGGGAACAATCTTCCCGCATCTAGCCTCTCCAACCCCTTAAGAATTTTATATGTTTCTATAAGATCCCCCCTCAGTCTTCTAAATTCCAGCTAGTACAAGCCCAGTCTATCCAGTCTTTCCTCATATGAAAGTCCCGCCATCCCATAAATCAATCTGGTGAACCTTCTCTGTACTCCCTCTAAGGCAAGAATGTCTTTCCTCAGGCTAGGAGACCAAAACTGCACACAATACTCCAGGTGCGGTCTCACCAAGGCCCTGTACAACTGCAGCAGAACCTCCCTGCTCCTAAACTCAAATCCTCTTGCTATGAATGCCATCATACCATTCGCTTTCTTCACTGCCTGCTGCACCTGCATGCTTGCTTTCAATGACTGGTGCACCATGACACCCAGGTCACGTTGCATCTCCCCTTCTCCCAATCGGTCACCATTCAGGTAATACTCTGCTTTCCTGTTCTTGCCGCCAAAGTGGATAACCTCACATTTATCCACATTATATTGCATCTGCCATGCATTTGCCCACTCGCCTAATCTATCCAAGTCACTCAGCAGCCTCTTAGCATCCTCCTCGCAGCTAACTCTGCCACCCAGCTTCGTGTCATCCGCAAACTTGGAGATGTTGCATTCAATTCCCTCGTCTAAATCATTAATATACACTGTAAATAACTGGGGTCCCAGCACTGAGCCTTGCGGTACCCCACTAGTCACTGCCTGCCATTCCGAAAAGGACCCGTTTATTCCTACTCTTTGCTTCCTGTCCTCCAACCAATTTTCTATCCACCTCAACACTGAACCCTCAATACCGTGTGCTTTAAGTTTGTACACCAATCTCCTATGTGGGACCTTGTCGAAGGCCTTCTGAAAGTCCAGATATAACACATCGACTGGTTCTCCCTTATCCACTCTACTAGTTACATCCTCGAAAAATTCTATAAGATTCGTCGGACATGATTTGCCTTTGGTACAGTTTAAGATACAGTTAGTCAGGTACATGGAGAGGACAGGTTTGGAGGAATGTGGGCCAAACGCGGGCAGGTGTTACTGGTGTAGCTGGGCATATTGGCCTGTGGGTAAGTTGGGCTGAAGGGCCTGTTTCCATGCTGTATCACTCTATCACTCTATGGCAAAGAGAGGACAGGGATGCTTATCTAATCAAGAGAAAATACAAACGCGAGGAAATAACGGAGCGGGAGAGTAATTGTCAGGGTTGCCATATCTGTGGAATTCTCTGCCACAGAAGGCAGTGGAGACCAATTCACTGGATGTATTCAAGAGAGAGTTGGATGTGGTTCTTTGGGCTAACGGAATCAGGGGATATGGGGAGAAAGCAGGAACGGGTTACTGATTCTGGTTGATCAGCCATGATCATATTGAATGGTGGTGCTGGATGGAAGGTATTTCTGCACCTATTTTCTCTGATTCTATGTTTCTATATCTAGAAATGAAAGGCATTCCCATAATTGTTTTTCTACCTTCGATTTAAACCAGCATCTGGCAGCTAAGGCAGCTAAGCTTAAACCAACATCTGGCATCAAACCAGCTAAGGCAGAGCAGGAACGGTACACAGGTCTGGGGTAAATATACAATTAATGTACAATGTGGGCTTCTTGGGCACTGACCTCGTATGTAATGATTTGAAGATTCCCTTGAAGATGATAGAAAATAGTATAAGAAGGCAGACACAAAATGCTGGTGTAGCTCGGGCAGCATCTCTGGAGAGAAAGAATGGGTGACGTTTCGTGTTGAGACCCTTCTTCAGACTAGTTAGTGAAAAGGGAAATGAGAGATATAGGCAAGAGAGATAGAGAACAATGAATGAAAGATATGCAAAAAAGTAATGATGGTAAAGGGAAACTGGTCATTGTTAGCTGTTTGTTGGGTGAAAACGAGAAGCTAGTGCGACTTGGGTGGGGGAGGGATGGAGAGAGCAGGAATGCCGGGTTACTTGATGTTAGAGAAATCAACAACTAGGCCAGGGGTGGCCAAACCGCAGCTCGCGAGCAACATGCGGCTCTTTGACCTTTAATAACAGGCTCTTTGACCTTTAATAACAGGCTCTTTGACCTTTAATAAGCGGCTCGTGGAAATATGTTGGCTGAGTTCCTTTTTTCATCACAGTTAATATAAAAGTATAAAAATATAAATATAAATAAGAAAAATTTCAAGCTTTATAATTATTTACTGGGTATGAATTGAGACCCCATTGGAATAAAACGTAAGTTTAATGTTCATGGTTAGTAAAAATATTTAAGAATTTAAATCCTGATTTTAATGCTAAATCTGAGTGAGGCATTGTTCTTTAGTGGTGGGGGAGGGAATGGTGGGAGGCAGAGGGATTAAAGAAATATCAGGTCAGCAAGGGTTACAGAGGAATGTCAGAAGACTGAGGTCATGGGTAAGGGGGTTAAAGATTTGGGTGCTCCGGGGAGTGAGAATGGTCACATGTGGCTTAATGAGTCTAGGCCTGACCGCACTCACGTCAGTGTAACACAAGACGTTGAACTGTGCAGACCTAGTTGGTGCACTTCGGATACAAGTTTTATTTAAAGTGTCCGTGAAACTTTTGTGAAGGAAGATGGCGTCATCAAATTGTAAGAGACGAAAATATGAAAATGAAAACAGAAATTTTAAGCCAGAGTGGGAGGAAGATTTTGCATTCACCGTTAAAGGAGGTAAACCTTTGTGCCTTATCTGCCATGTGTCACTCAGTCATTACAAAGCCAGTAACTTGAAACGCCACTATGAAACAAATCACAAAAACTTTTCGTATGATTATCCACCTAAATCAGAAACATGAATAAAACATGAATAAATATTATTGCATACATGCATTTCTTAATATTTATATAAAATTTTTGTAACAAAATGTGTATGTAACAATAAAAACGTATGTGTAAATTTTGTTCATGTCTTGCGGCTCTCAAACATCTGAACTTTATCGTATGTGGCTCTTACATTAAGCAAGTTTGGCCACCCCTGAACTAGGCTGTAAGCCGCCCAAACAAAATATGAGGTGCTGTTCCTCCAATTTGCATTTGGCATCACTCAAACGATGGAGGAGACCTTGGGCAGAAAGGTCTGTATGGGAATGGGAAGGAGAATTAAAGTGTTTAGCAAACGGAACATCAGGTAGGTCCAGGCAGACTGAGAGAAGGTGTTGAGTGATACGATCGCCCAGTCTACATTTTGTCTAGCCGATGTATAAGAGTTCTCATCATGAATAGTGGACACAGTAGATAAGGTTGGAGGAAGTGTAAGTGAACCTCTGCCTAACCTGAAAGGAAGAAAAGCTTTAAACCAGCATCTGCAGGTCCATCCTACACAAAATGTAGAACAGATCATTCTTATCGAGTAGAAGGTGACAACGAAGCATGCAGAGATCAAATTTTATCAGGGGACTGTCAGACTGGTCAGAGAACTAGGAAGGGGAGGGGTGGAGAGAGAGGGAAAGCAAGGGTTACTTGAAGTTAGAGGTCAATATTCATACTGCTGGGGTGTAAGCTGCCCAAGCGAAATGTGAGGAGCTTACAAATGTCAGTGTGGGAATGGGAGGGGAAGTTAGAGTGATGATGAGCAACCGGGAGATTAGGTATGGTCAGGCAGAGTGAGCAGAGGTGCTCAGCGAAACGATCGCCGAAACTTCACTTGGTCTCGCCGATATTTAGTCCACACTTGGACCAGCGGATACAGTGGATGAGGTTGGAGGAGGTGTAAGTGAAACTCTGCCTCACCTGGAAAGACTGTCGTGGTCTTTGGATGGAGTCGAGGGCGGAGATATAGGGACAGATGATGCATCTCCTGCGGTTGCAGGGGGAGTACCTGGGGAGGATGTGGTTTGGGTGGGAAGGGACGAGTCAACCAGGGAGTTGCGGAGGGGAACGGTCACTGCAGAAAGCAGGAAGGGGTGAAGATGTGAAGACGAGGCCAGTAGTGGGATCCCATTGGAAGTGGCGAAAATGTCGGAGGAATAGGTGCTGAATTCAAAGGCTGATGGGGTGAAAGGTGAGGACTCTTGTCGCTGTTTTGACTGGGGGTAGGGGGAGGGGAGCGAGAGCGGAGATATCAAGGAGACCTTGGTGAGGGCCTCATCTATGATGTGGAGGGGAACCCCCATTCTCTAAAGAATGAGGACATCTCAGATGTGCGGCGTAGATAGAGGAATTGGGAATAGAGGGGGATGGGGGATGGGGTGGGGAGGGTGAGGAGGGGAGAGGGTGTAGGAGGGGAGCGAAGGTAGGGGGAGGGGGGGTGGGGGTTGGGAGGAAGGTGGAGTGGGGGAGAAGGGAGGTGAGGGGAGGGAGAGAGGGAGAGTCAGGGTGGTAGTGGTTTAGCACTTGGTCGAGTAAATGAATAAACTTGATAATTAAATTGGAGGAAATCAGGCAGTTAAACATTCCTAATTCTCTGTTCCAATCACAACTGCTTGGCCAGATATTCTATTTCAGTTTAATTTAGTTTAGAGATACAGCACGGAAACAGGCCCTTTGGCCCATCGATTCCGCACCGACTGGCGATCCCCGCACACTAACACTAACCTTACACACACTGGGGACAACTTATTCTTATACCAAGCCAATTAACCTACAAACCTCTACGTCTTTGGAGTGTGGGAGGAAAGCGAAGATCTCGGAGAAAACCCACGCAGGTCACTGGGACAATGTACAAACTCCGTACAGACAGCACCTGCATTCCGGATCGAATCCGGGTCTCCCTTACAGCAAGCGTTGTAAGGCAACAACTCTACCGCTGTGCCTGTTCAGTTCTCCATTCCTCAGAACTTTAGCTTTCCACATCTGATTAGGGGCAGGACTATTTCCATTCATCAGTAAACATTTACTGTTCAGTCAGTAGATTGCCTCCAAATGTGTCCAAATGCAGTTATAACGTCATCCAGTGATATGTGATAGGAGCAGAGTTAGACCATTCGGCCCCTCAAATCTACTCTGCCATGCAATCATGATTCATCTATCCCATCCTCATAACCCCATTCTCCTGCCTTCTCCCTATAATCCTTGACACCTGCACTAATCAAGAATCAATCTATCTCTGCCTTAAAAATATCAACGGATTTGGCCTACACAGCCTTCTGTGGCAATGAATTCCACAGATTCACCACCCTCTGACTCTCATCCTCATCTCCTTCATGAAAGAATGTCCTTTAATTCTGAGGCTATGACCTCTGTCCTAGACTCTCCAGTAGCGAAACATCCTCTCCACATCCACTCGACCCAAGCCTTACACTATTCTATTTTTTCTTCTTATTAAAAAATTGTTTCCAGGTACGGATAACACTGTGTATAATCGGATTACCTCCATAAGTTTTTTAATTTAAATTTATTGGAGCTAAGAGGATCGCACCAATATCAAATGGTAAACAATCCTCTTTCTCCATCTTTAACCAATCCGGTTGTTGATCAGTGTCATCCAACCAGCAGGTTATATTTTTAATATTAACCGCCCAATAATAAAATAAGAAGTTAGGTAAGGCAATTCCTCCATTAGTTTTAGACTTACATAGATGTCTTTTATTTATTCTATGAGTCTTGTAGTCCCAAATAAAATTAGTATTAATTGAATCAATTTAAAAAAAAAACTTTTTTGGAAGATAGATCGGAATTGCTTGAAATAAGTGTAGTAGCTGTGGAAGAAAGATCATCTTTATAGCATTACTACGACCAACTAATGATATAGGAAGTGTTTTCCAAAATTGGATATTTCTATGTAATTTAGTAAGTAAAGGAGGAAAATTTAATTTAAATAAAGAAGTATATTTCCTAGTCACGTAAATTCCAAGATATTTAAACTTTTCATAGGCAATTTTAAAAGGAAATTGTTGAAGTATGGCCGGATTGTGCTCCATTATTGGCATAATTTCACTTTTGTACCAGTTAATTCTATAACCTGAAAATGAACCAAATTGAGTAATGAGATTTAATAAATTCGGAATGCTAATTTCTGGCTTTGTAATGTATATTAATACATCATCCGCATATAAATAAATTTTATTGGTTGTATGTTTAGTGTTATAACTGTGAATGTCTGGATTTGATCTAATACTCTCAGCAAGTGGTTCTATAACGAGGGCAAATAGAAGCGGAGATAGTGGGCATCCTTGTCTACAACCCCTAAATAAATGAAATTTGGATGACAACATTTGATTAGTTAATATTCTAGCTATTGGGGAAGTACATAAAAGTTTCACCCATGAACAAAAATTTTCACCTAATTGAAATTTTTCCATCACTACTTGATTCTACTTGAATTCTACTTGATCAAATGCTTTTTCAGCATCTAGCGAAATGATTGCTAAATCTTCGTTTAATAGTCTATTTGAATATATTATATTGAACAAGCGTCTCAAATTGAAAAATGAATATCGTTTAGCTATAAAGCCTGATTGATCGGGGTGTATCAATTTATCTATAACTAGACTTAATCTATGAGCTAAGATTTTCGCTAATATCTTCTGATCAGTATTTAAAAGAGCTATCGCTCTGTACGAACCAGGGTCTTCAGAACCCTTATCTTTTTTAGGAATAAGTATTATTGTTGA
Source organism: Rhinoraja longicauda (assembly GCF_053455715.1). Lineage (NCBI taxonomy): Eukaryota > Metazoa > Chordata > Chondrichthyes > Rajiformes > Arhynchobatidae > Rhinoraja > Rhinoraja longicauda. The sequence continues at coordinate 113,385 of NW_027601488.1, read as the reverse complement.
TTCAGTCAGAGTTTGTGGTAATCTCTGTTGTTTAAAGGCGTAACTATATACAGTTTGCAAACGTGGAGAGATCAAATCACTAATTTTTTAATAAAATTCATTATTTAAGCCGTCAGGGCCAGGAGTCTTCCCATTTTTCATGGATTTAATGGTCTCTTCAACGTCTTTCATAGTTATTTCTGCTCCCAGTAAATTTCTGTCACTCACATTCAAACCAGGGAGGTTACATTCCTGCAAAAAGTTTTGCATCTGCGCAGAGCTATCTGTTATTTTTGATGAATATAATGTCTGATAAAATTGCAAAAATCTCTGATTAATATCCTTGGGTAGTTTAAGCAAATCTCCGTTCGCTGATCTAATTTTAGGAATTGTAGAATCATCTTCTAATTTACGGAGTTGACGTGCTAGCAATTTCTGTGGTTTATCTCCAAATTCAAAATGTTTTTGTTTAGTATATTGAAAAAGCCTTAAAATGTGAGCTGAGAGTATATAATTTAACTTATATTTGAGAGCTGCGATTTTATTATGTATTTCAATAGAGGGAGCGATGGCATTTGTTATGTCTAACTGTTTTATCTGACTTTCTAGCTCATGTTGTTCAACCCGCTTCTTCTTGTTTTGAGACGCTTGAAAGACAATAATACATCCTCTCACAAACGCTTTAAATGTTTCCCAAAGCAGGGACGCAGGTGTTTCAGGGAGGTCATTTGCGTAAAAAAAAGTTTCAATTTGCGATTTAAGATAGTCATAACATGCTGTTTCATTTAAAATTTGAGGATTAAATCTCCAATTGGTCTGTTTCCCCGTTACTCCTTGGAGTTTTACCCTAAATGTTAAAGGGGCATGATCGGCTATAATAATATTATGATATTTTGAATTATACGTATAAGGAATAAGTTTGGAGTCCACCAAGAAATAGTCAATTCTTGAATAAGTTTTATGCACTGGTGAATAAAATGAATACTCTCGGCCTGAAGGGTTTTCAATTCTCCAAACATCTTTTATATTTGCACTATTTATATAAGAGTTTAATAATTCACACGACTTGGATTTTGTTTTCCTTTGAGTTGACGATCTATCCAAGTAAGTATCTAATGTACAATTTAAATCTCCTCCAATTATCAAGTTATATTGTCCAAATTCTGGAATGGTATTAAATATATATTTTTTAAATAACGGATTATCAAAATTTGGTGTGTAGACATTCACCAATATCAATTTTGTGGAGTATAGTTCTCCCACTAATATAACACATCTACCTTCAATGTCAACTATAGAGGAGGTATGTATAAATGGTATACCCTCACGAATTAAAATGCCAACACCTCTTGATTTAAAAGGAAATGATGAGTGAAATAATTTATCAATCCATTTGCCTTTCAATCTATTATGTGCTACATTTTTGCTACATTTTTGAGATGAGTTTCCTGAAGAAACATTATATCAGCATCAATAGATTTTAAATGTGAAAGTACTTTACCTCTTTTAATTGGTTCATTAATATCCGGGAGCAGAGCAAGGACGCCCGTTGGCTGAGCAGTAAAGTAAGTGCTAATCACAGTTCAACAGGCAGTTTAAGTGAGAAGTCAGGTAAATTGGACAATCAGGCAATTTAAATTGGTGATATAAGCAAGGCTCACAAAAGGGTGCAGCCCTGTTCAGGTGCAGCCCAGTGAGAAAAGTGCGAGTCTTTGGCTGCGAGTCTTCGGTGAGGAGGATACCATTGTTTTAAGCCAGAGCTGGTTATAGGCACAAGGTGATGGCGGAAAAGTTGGTGCGGTGTGTTTCCTGCAGGATGTGGGAAGACAGGGACGTCGCGGGAGCTTCTGGGAGCTACACCTGCAAGAACTGTGTCCAGGTGCAGCTCCTGAAGGGACGTGTGGTGGAGTTGGAGAGGCAGTTGGATGACCTCAGGGCCATCCGGGAATGCGAGAGTTTCCTCGACAGGACCTATTGTGAGGCTGTCACGCCAAGGGTCCAGGTCGAGCGAAGGTGGGAGACTGTTTCCGGGGGGAGTGGACGTGGACTACAGGAGACCCCAGTGGCTGTGCCTATTGCAAATAGGTATACCCTCTTGGGAACTGTCGGGGCAGAAGACGTTTCCAGTCCGAGTGGCGGACCTGTTGGCAAGGATAAACGACAGGGGAGACCGAAGTCTGGAAGAGCCGTAGTGGTCGGTGACTCCATAGTCCGAGGGACGGACAGAAGATTCTGTGGCAGCAGGAGGGACTTGAGGATGGTCTGTTGCCTCCCTGGTGCCAGGGTTCAACACATCACAGACCGGCTTCAGAAAATCCTAGCGAGGGAAGGCGATCAACCTGAAGTCGTTGTGCACGTGGGCACGAATGACGTCGGGCGGAAGAGGAAGGAGGTGCTACAGCGGGAGTTTAGAGAGTTGGGAAAAACGCTGAGAAGTAGGACGTCGAAGGTAGTTATCTCTGGACTGCTACCGGTACCTCGTGCTGGTGAGGCCAGGAACAGAGAGATAGAGGGTATGAATTTATGGCTGAGGGACTGGTGCAGAGAGCAGGGATTTAGATTTCTGGACCACTGGGATCTCTTCTGGGCTAGGGGTGACTTGTACAAAAGGGACGGGTTGCATCTTAACAGCAGGGGGACAAACATTCTGGCAGGCAGGTTTGCTAGTGTGACACCTGTGGCTTTAAACTAAGTAGTGGGGGGGAGGGGTTAACAAATTGTGAATATGAAGATGAGGTAAAAGGGAATACAGGAGATATTGCAAAAGACTCTCGGAAGAATGGGAACAGAAGTTCTAGAGCGGAAAAGAAATTAAGGGCAGGGCCAATTGTGAACGATGTGAGAGGGGAGGTAAATACAGAAGTTAAAGTGTTGTACTTAAATGCGCGTAGTATAAAAAATAAAGTGGATGAGCTTGAGGCTCAGTTAGTCATGGGCAAGTATGATGTTGTAGGGATCACTGAGACATGGCTACAAGAGGACCAGGGCTGGGAACTGAATATTCAGGGGTACACAACGTATAGAAAAGACAGACAGGTGGGCAGAGGGGGTGGGGTTGCTCTGATGGTAAGGAATGATATTCATTCCCTTGCAAGGGGTGACATAGAATCAGGAGATGTTGAATCAGTATGGATAGAAATGAGAAATTGTAAGGGTAAAAAGACCCTAATGGGAGTTATCTATAGGCCCCCAAACAGTAGCCTCGACTTAGGGTGCAAGTTAAATCAGGAGATAAAATTGGCGTGTCAAAAATGTAATGCTACGGTGGTTATGGGAGATTTCAACATGCAGGTAGACTGGGAAAATCAGGTTGGAAATGGACCCCAGGAAAGAGAGTTTGTAGAGTGCCTTCGAGATGGATTCTTAGAACAGCTTGTACTGGAGCCTACCAGGGAGAAGGCAATTCTGGATTTAGTGTTGTGTAATGATCCTGATCTGATAAGGGGACTAGAGGTAAAAGAGCCATTAGGAGGCAGTGATCACAACATGATAAGTTTTACTCTGCAAATGGAAAGGCAGAAGGGAAAATCGGAAGTGTCGGTATTACAGTATAGCAAAGGGGATTACAGAGGCATGAGGCGGGAGCTGGCCAAAATTGATTGGAAGGAGGCCCTAGCAGGGAAGACGGTAGAACAGCAATGGCAGGTATTCCTGGGAATAATGCAGAGGTTGCAGGATCAATTTATTCCAAAGAGGTGGAAAGACTCTAAGGGGAGTAAGAGACACCTGTGGCTGACAAGGGAAGTCAGGGACAGCATAAAAATTAAGGAGAGGAAGTATAACATAGCAAAGAAGAGTGGGAAGACAGAGGATTGGGACTCTTTTAAAGAGCAACAAAAGTTAACTAAAAAGGCAATACGAGGAGAAAAGATGAGGTACGAGGGTAAACTAGCCAATAATATAAAGGAGGATAGCAAAAGTTTTTTTAGGTACGTGAAGAGGAAAAAAATAGTCAAGGCAAATGTGGGTCCCTTGAAGACAGAAGCAGGGGAATTTATTATGGGGAACAAAGAAATGGCAGACGAGTTAAACCGTTACTTTGGATCTGTCTTCACTGAGGAAGATACACACAATCTCCCAAATGTTCTAGGGGCTGGAGAACCTAGGGTGATGGAGGAACTGAAGGAAATCCACATTAGGCAGGAAATGGTTTTGGGTAGACTGATGGGACTGAAGGCTGATAAATCCCCAGGGCCTGATGGTCTGCATCCCAGAGTACTTAAGGAGGTGGCTCTAGAAATAGTGGAAGCATTGGAGATCATTTTTCAATGTTCTATAGATTCAGGATCAGTTCCTGTGGATTGGAGAATAGCAAATGTTATCCCACTTTTTAAGAAAGGAGGGAGAGAGAAAACGGGTAATTATAGACCAGTTAGTCTGACATCAGTGGTGGGGAAAATGCTGGAGTCAATTATAAAAGACGAAATTGCTGAGCATTTGGATAGCAGTAACGGGATCGTTCCGAGTCAGCATGGATTTACGAAGGGGAAATCATGCTTGACAAATCTACTGGAATTTTTTGAGGATGTAACTAGGAAAATTGACAAGGGAGAGTCAGTGGATGTGGTGTACCTCGACTTTCAGAAAGCCTTCGACAAGGTCCCACATAGGAGATTAGTGGGCAAAATTAGGGCACATGGTATTGGGGGTAGGGTACTGACATGGATAGAAAATTGGTTAACAGACAGAAAGCAAAGAGTGGGGATAAATGGGTCCCTTTCGGAGTGGCAGGCAGTGACCAGTGGGGTACCGCAAGGTTCGGTGCTGGGACCCCAGCTATTTACGATATACATTAATGACTTAGACGAAGGGATTAAAAGTACCATTAGCAAATTTGCAGATGATACTAAGTTGGGGGGTAGTGTGAATTGTGAGGAAGATGCAATAAGGCTGCAGGGTGACCTGGACAGGTTGTGTGAGTGGGCGGATACATGGCAGATGCAGTTTAATGTAGATAAGTGTGAGGTTATTCACTTTGGAAGTAAGAATAGAAAGGCAGATTATTATCTGAATGGTGTCAAGTTAGGAGGAGGGGGAGTTCAACGAGATCTGGGTGTCCTAGTGCATCAGTCAATGAAAGGAAGCATGCAGGTTCAGCAGGCAGTGAAGAAAGCCAATGGAATGTTGGCCTTCGTAACAAGAGGAGTTGAGTATAGGAGCAAAGAGGTCCTTCTACAGTTGTACCGGGCCCTGGTGAGACCGCACCTGGAGTACTGTGTGCAGTTTTGGTCTCCAAATTTGAGGAAGGATATTCTTGCTATGGAGGGCGTGCAGCGTAGGTTCACTAGATTAATTCCCGGAATGGCGGGACTGTCGTATGTTGAAAGGCTGGAGCGATTGGGCTTGTATACACTGGAATTTAGAAGGATGAGGGGGGATCTTATTGAAACATATAAGATAATTAGGGGATTGGACACATTAGAGGCAGATAACATGTTCCCAATGTTGGGGGAGTCCAGAACAAGGGGCCACAGTTTGAGAATAAGGGGTAGGCCATTTAGAACGGAGATGAGGAAGAACTTTTTCAGTCAGAGGGTGGTGAAGGTGTGGAATTCTCTGCCTCAGAAGGCAGTGGAGGCCAGTTCGTTGGATGCTTTCAAGAGAGAGCTGGATAGAGCTCTTAAGGATAGCGGAGTGAGGGGGTATGGGGAGAAGGCAGGAACGGGGTACTGATTGATAGTGATCAGCCATGATCGCATTGAATGGCGGTGCTGGCTCGAAGGGCTGAATGGCCTACTCCTGCACCTATTGTCTATTGTCTATTGTCTATTGTCTATTGACATTCCAACTACAAAATGTAATACCTTTACCCCCTGTTTTCATAGTAGTATCTTGCATCTTAACCGATAAATAGTCTATAATAAAGCAAATGGCTTGGCACCCGAACTACAACATTTTTCTTGAATGAAGGGTGGATGATCTTTTGTACTACGTAGAATGTCTCCCGGAAATATCTTCCAAAGGTATATAAATTCTGAAAAATGACATAATAATAAAAATTGAATCTAAAAAAAATAATCAATATATAAAAGGTTAAAAGAGTGCAGGAAAAAAAAAGAAACAACTAAAACTACAACTACAATTAGTGCAGTTAGTGATAGTCACCCTAAGGTGACAAAAAATCTAAGGACTTCCGTGGGATGTAAAAAAAATAATAATACTAGCTCCGTTTTTTAACGAAGTTGTTGGGTTTTAAAAAAAATAAAAGAGAGTTAAACGGGGCAGGCCCGAAACTAATTAGTCTATAATAAACCGATTTTTCTGTCTAAGGTACATTAATTAAGTGTTCGAAGTAAAGTTTACATAAATCAAATATTACTTGTACTTCTTATTAGTAATGATTAATAATAATATATGTTTTTTGATTAATAGTAATCAGTTACGGTTAATATTCGTATAGTATATACACTAAGCTTAAATCTTTAGGTTTTAGTATCTTAAAGTCCAATCAGTTGTCTGCCAATTAATAAAGCCGTGAAGTCATATTCAACCCATCAGCGACCTTTCGATCTCCCGAGCGAATTCCAGTGCTTTATTGTGGTCAGTAAAAAAGGATTCTATTTGATTGTAGGTAACTCGGAGTTTTGCTGGTTACAGCATACCAAATCTGAGCGATGGGATCTTCCTAAGAATAGATCTTGACTCATTGAACAATGCTCTTTTCTTGACCACCTCAGCAGGGTAATCTCTGAAGATGCGAATCTCATCACCTTGAAATGATAAAGTTCTGTTGCTAGCAATTCTCGACAGCATATCTTCTAAAACGTGAGGATGATGCACCTTCAGTATCAAATGCTTTGGAGGGGCGTTAGCACCTGGACGTGCTCTCAGTGCTCTGTGGGCTCGGTCCAGCACGGGCTTTGAATCCATTTTCAAAACTTCTTGTAACAGCTCAGCAGTAAAGTCACGAAGGTTTTTAGCTTTCTCTTTACCTTCTTTAACTCCAAGAATTCTTAAATTTTGTCGTTTAGAATGACCCTCTAGGTCAGTACATTTTTCAGTTAATTTCATTAATAAATCAGATAAACGCTGAGTCTCCGTCAATACTGCTTTTGTTGTTTCAGCACTCGTCTCGGCTAAGGCTTCCAACTCACATATAGCCTCATCATGTTGTTGTATTGACGCAGTGATGTGGTTCACCTTACCGGAAAAATCGGAGTCCAACTTTTGTAGCTTGGAGGTTACTTCCTCCATGTGTTCATTCATGATTTCACATATTTCAGCCTTTGATGAAGCCAACTGATCCTTAATAATAGTTAGTATTTCCCCCTTCATTCCTTTAAGCGATACTAATTCAGCTTTCATCTCTTAGAGTTCAACCGTCATATTCGTTACTTGAGACTTCATACCTGAAAGCTCCTCACCAACAACGCTACGAAATTCTTCCAAACCAATTTTTTTGGCTGTGGATTCCGGGTTCGTTTGGAAGTTTCTTCCTGAGTCAACGCTGAAGTTTGGGCTGCAGCAGAGGCTTCCATCTGTCCTGGTTCTTCTACTTCCAACAGTCTTGTTCTAACCGTTCCTTTTTTAACAGTTTTTAACGGGGGGGTGCGACTTGTCGACATTTACTATTAAAAGTCGCGATCTGATGACGTCACCCACCCTTTGTTGAGAATTGCCGGTAAGTTGCAACGGGCCCGTCCCGTTCCTCTCTCCTTAAATCGAAATGTTCACGGAGCTAGTTGGTGTGCGACTTACTCAGTCCATAGCGCCACCGGAAGTCGTGACAGTTCATCTCCATGTAGCATTTGGTCTCATACACCTTAACCATTAAATCACCTTTCTCCTTTACATCTTTGGTGCTAATAGATGAAGTTTCATTGTAATTGGTGTCATATTTTTAAAGTCATTCACAATTTAAATTTTAAATCTATCTCCGAGGGAGGGAGGGGGGGGGGGAGGAGGGAAGATAAAGGGGGTTGAGGGGGATGGAGTGGGGGGGAGGAGAGGGTGCTGCACCAATGCAGGAGAGGTTTGGGCCCAATGGGTCAATTTGGTCTTGTAATTAAATAAACCTCTCCCAAGCCACCGATGCCCCAGAGAAAACAATTCGAGTCTGTTGAACCTTTTCTTCAAGACAATACCCCCTAATTCAGGCAGCGTTCTGTAAACACTCCCTTCGAAGCCTCCACGTTCTTGTAACGGGAAGAGAAGAAATAATAATAATAATAATAATGCATTTTATTTATATAGCGCTTTTCATATACTCAAAGACGCTTTACAGAGATTTAGAGAACATAGGGAAATGAATAAATAGATAAATAAGTAAATAAGTAAACGAACAGAGAAAAGAGACAGAAGGTGAGGTGACCTTCAGTGGTTGAAGGCAGTACTGAACAGGTGAGACTTCAGCGATGTTTTGAATGTGGTGAGTGTGGAGGAGTCTCTAACGGTTTGGGGTAGTGAGTTCCATAGGGTGGGAGCAGCGATGGAGAAAGCCCTGTCCCCCCAGGATCTGAGTTTGGTCCGGATGTGGGGGGATAGGAGATTGGCAGCGGCAGAGCGGAGGGTGCAGGTGGGAGTGTGCCTGTGGAGGAGGTCGGTCAGGTAGGATGGGGCCAGGTTATGGAGGGCTTTGTCGGTTATGAGGAGGATTTTGTACTGGATTCTCTGGGGGATGGGGAGCCAGTGGAGTTTGTAAAGGACGGGGGTGATATGGTCACGGATCGGGGTGTGGGTGAGTAGACGGGCAACGGAGTTTTGAATGTATTGAAGTTTACTGATGATTTTTGAGGGTGCGCCATAGAGGAGGCTGTTGCAGTAGTCCAGACGGGAGGTGATGAAGGCGTGGATGAGGGTTTCTGCAGCTGTGGAGGAGAGGGATGGACGGAGACGGGCAATGTTTTTGAGGTGGAAGAAGGCTGTCTTTGTGATGTGTTTGATGTGTTTGTCGAAGGAGAGGGTTTGATCAAAGATGATTCCAAGATTCCGGATGTGAGGGGAGGTGGATACTGGGAGACCATCAATGTTGAGGATGAAGTTTTGGGTGGATTTGGTGAGCGTTTTTGGACCAATGATGATGATTTCAGATTTGTTGCAATTGAGTTTGAGGAAATTTGATTGAAGCCAAGATTTTATTTCAGTGATGCAGTTTGTCAGTGTAGAGTGTGTGGTGGGGGAGATTGACTTGGTGGAGATGAGGAGCTGGATATCATCGGCGAAGCAGTGGAAGTTGAGACCATGACGGCGGATTAATTGACCAAGGGGGAACAGGTAGAGGATGAAGAGGAGGGGGCCAAGGACTGAGCCTTGGGGGACACCTTGGGGGAGGGGAGCGGTGGGGGATTTACAGTTGTTAATGGAGATGATACATGAAATACATGCAATACTGAAACAGTGTGAATCTGTGGAATTCTCTGCCACGGAAGAGAATCTGCCAATTCACTGGGTGTACTCAAGAGAAAGTTGAGATACGATAAAACTTTATTCATCCTCGGAGGGATATTGGTCTGCAAACCGTCGCAACACACAACAATGTTCACGAAAACGTGAAATTAAAAATGAGAAAAAAAAGAAAAACACAAGCGGCTGTTGGCTGGCTGCCGTGTGCACAGCGCCTTAACTGGAACGAACAAACTAACGCAGGCTTATCCCCAGGGCAGAGGATTGTATAACTAGAGTGCCCCACACCAGGCCCCTCTTTGTTCTCCCACTGTCCCTCACGGCGGTCCTCTGTCAAAGAGAACACCTACAAGTCCTTGGTCAGGCCCAAATTGGAGTATTATGGAGCTGTACGGGATCCTTTCCACAACAACAACAAGATCACCCTGGAGGAAGGACAAGGCCGAGCAGTTCGCATTGTATGTAATGACAAGCGCAAATCAAGTGTGAATAATATGCTGACTTCTCTCGGATGGAATACCCGAGAGCTCCGCAGAATCAGCCTAAGACTTATTGCAATTTACAAGGAGATTCACAAAATCACGCCATCAAATCTTCCGCAGAGCACCAACTGCCATGAAACAAGACAAATACAGGTCCCTACATCATCAACTCGCTGAATATCAATAAACTTTGCTACCGATATTCCCTTTACCCAAGATCGATCAGGGATTGGAATATGTTGCCACCCAACACATGTGCTGCTCCCGATGTTAAGTCATTTAAAAAGGAGATTGAGCAACTAGATCTCCTCAACTTGGTCAAAAAGGCCCACTTTAAAATTTAATCACTACTCTACTCACTCCGACCTGAGCGAGATAAACACTTATGAGGTGTTTGCGCAGTAATCAACCAGAACCAGAACCCAGGCCGGGTCATCCATTGTTCTTCGCGGTAGTCCCCCCCCAGGCCGGGTCATCCATTGTCTTCCCGTCTTCCCCTCCCCCCTTTAGGCCCCACCGCTGCCGAGGCTCCTTCGGCCCATTCAGGCTTTGCCGCTCGGCTCCTCCGCAGTCCGCTGTGGGGCAAGTCGAGCCTGTCTTTCTGCAACGTCGCTCTGGGACTTTGATTCGGCCACATTTGGAGTATCATGTGCAGTTCTGGTCGCTTCCCTTACAGGAAGAACATGGACATTTGGAAAGGGTGCAGAAGAGGTTTGGCAGAATGATGCCTGGATTAGGGGATATTCGCCATTGGGAGAGGTTGGACAGACTTGAATAGTTTTCTCTGGAATGCCCGAGGTTGCAGGGAAATCTGATAGCCTCGCCGCTTGCTGCATATCACGTGCACCGCCTTGATTGTTATTTTTGCGATTGCTCAATGTTTCCGAGAAATTACACTGAAACTGAAAGTGCTTCTTGGAATCAATCACAGTCTCAAGAAAAGAACCCACGGTAGGCTTGAACAAGTCGCCACGTCTTAGGGCGTATCCTAAATACGGGTGCTGTCTGTCCGGAGTTTGTACGTTCTCCCCGGGACCTGCGTGGGGATTTCTCCAAGATCTTCGGTTTGTAGGTCAATTGGCTTGGCAAAATTGTACATTGTCCTTACTGTAACTCGGATAGTGTAAGTGTGCCGTGATCTTTGGTCGCTGGACTTGTAGTTAACTCTGGGATTTGCCCAAGGCGTCTCGGCACATGAGAGCTCCCAGCGCGGGGCTTGTCGTCAGTCCGGCGAGGTTGAAAGTCCGACTTCAGCGCTGACAGTACAAGAGGAGGCTCCCAGAGAGACCATTCGTCCCATCGTCATCGCTGCAACCCCGCTACAGTTGCTGACGGACGTCTCCTCGACCGGTGAGTGAAACAGATTAATGTCCCAGTGAAACACAAGAAACTAAGAACGCGGGAACATTGAGCAAAAATACAACGCTGGAGGTTCTCATACGGAAAAGGAGGCGATGTCCATTGCCCTCCAGAGATGCGACCTGTGGCGCTGAGTAACCCCAGTATTTTTGTTTCTGATCACAATTGAGTGTAAAGTATAGTCGGAGATAGACACAAAATGCTGGCGTAACTCGGGGACAAACAACATCTCTGGAGAGGAGGAATGGGTGACGTTTAGGGTCGAGACCCTTCTTCACACTAGGTCAGGGTAGACGGACGGCACCTATTTTCTATGTTTTGCTACTCCTGCACCTATTTGCTATGTTTCTATGTCTCGGTATCTTCAAATATCATTGATGTGATTCTCTGTACCTTTTCTATCTTCTCTTTCAGCTGTTCTAATTGTTCACTCTTCCCTGCAACAAATATCACATTAACTGTGGATTGCCCTGCTGCATATCCTGTTCCCTTTATCTCTACTAGTCTTGTTAATCCCTTCTCCAATAACTGCTCCCTTAACGAAAATGCATTAATTCCTTTGCAAGTGCAGAGCACTATTCTGAATGGCCAACCCTTTAAGGTTAAGCGTCGCCTGAAAGTGACGATAAAGGAAAACAAAGATTACTTTTTCTTCATTCGGGGTTACCACTAACCTATGACCATTTACAACCGTAATATCATCACGTCGGGGCAGTACAGCGGTAGAGTTGTTGCTTTACAGAGCTTTCAGCGCCAGAAACCCGGGTTTGATCCCGACTACGGGTGCTGTCAGCACGGAGTTGGTACGTTCTCCCGTGACCACGTTGGTTTTCTCTGAAATCTTCGGCTTCCGCTCATATTCTAAAGACGTAGAGGTTTGTCGGTTAATTGGGTTTGTTTCAATGTAAATTGTCCCGAGTGTTTGTTGGATAGTGTTAATATGCTGAGATCACTGGTCGGTGCGGACTCAGTGAGCCGAAAGGTCTGTTTCTGCGCTGTATCTCCAAACCGAACTAATTGGGTTGAGTTCTCCTGACTCTCCTCCCCCCCCCTCCCCCTCCCCCCTCAAATCTTTGCACATCCCCAATCTTTTCCACTCGTCAGTTCAATTTCATGTTTCATGTATTTTGTGTTTTATGACTCTTGGTAGATCAATTTCCCTCTTGGGATAAATAAAGCTCTATCGTATCGTACTAACTCCCGCATGTACCTCCAAACTATTTTGGTTCATTTGCAAACCCCTACTTCTTCGGTAATCAATGTACAAATGCAAGAGTGTATTCAAATTTGGGAGTCCCACAAACACTGTCAGTACATCAAAGCAAGCTTACCCAAAAGAGCTGAAAGTGCAAAGGCAGTAATCCATAACTCTTGAGCAATATCTTTAACACCGTCGGGAATATATTCTTGTTCCCAAAAGCAACGTTTAAAATAATTCCCCTGTTGTTCCAATCTATATTCCAATCTATAGTCCATAAAGTGGTAAAACATTAAAGTGTCCGGCACCTCCTTAGCTGATGACCTGAACTCTTTTTACGCACGTTCGAGATTGGCAACATCAACCCTAGCTCGCCGTCTAAAAGCAACACCGACAGGGCGCTGGCTAGCGAGGCTGGAGAGGGATCCACCGCCGGGGATGTGCACACATTCTCGGTGTCTGAGCACGACGTGAGGAGGGCTCTGAAGCATGTGAACACGAGGAAAGCTGGAGGCCCAGATGGTATAGCTGGGCGAGTACTGAAGTCTTGTGATACTCAGCATGCTCCAGTGCTCACCACAATATTTAACCTCTCCTTGGCCAAGTCCGTGGTCCCTGCATGCTTCAAAAGATCCATTATTGTACCGGTGACAAAGAATACCTCTCCAGCTTGTCTGAATGACTACCAACCAGTGGTCCTCACCTTGGTTGTCATGAAATGCTTCAAGAGACTAATCAAGAACCACATCTGTGCCCTCCTTCCTCGCAACATGGACCCACTGCAGTTCGCATACCGTCCGAACAGATCCACGGATGATGCGGTCTCCCAGGTTCTGCACACCGCTCTCTCTCATCTGGACAGCCAGAAGGCGGGCTATGTGAGGATGCTGTTCATTGACTTTAGTTCAGCCTTCAATACTATAGTCCCCACCAGACTTGCTGAGAAGCTGCTGGAACTGGGGCTTAACACTCCTCTGTGTGCCTGGGTCCTGGTCTTTCTCACCACCAGGCCCCAAATGGTCAGGATGGGGGAACACACATCTAGCCCCCCCACCCTGAACACAGGATCCCCCCAGGGCTGCGTCCTTAGCTCCCTACTGTACTCCATGTACACACATGACTGTGTGGCCAGGTTCAGCTCCAACTCAATCATCAAGTTTGCTGATGACACTGTGGTGGTGGGCCGGATCTCCGACAACGATGAGAAGGCCTACCGGGAGGAGATGGCTGATCTGGCACTCTGGTGTCAGGACAACAGCCTCCTCTTGAATGTCAAAAAAACTAAGGAGCTGATTGTGGACTTTAGAAGGGCTTAACATCCAAGGACGTACACGCCACTGGAAATAAATGGGTCTACTGTGGATAGGGTAAGCAGCTTGAAATACCTGGGAGTCCACATCAAAGAGGATCTGACATGGACAACACACATTGCCGCACTGGTGGGTAAGGCAAGGCAGCGCCTTTACCACCTCAGACAGCTGAGGAAATTCAGAGTGTCAAGTCAAGTCAAGTTTATTTGTCACATACACATACACGATGTGCAGTGAAATGCACATTCTCTGAGGATCCTTCAATGCAGGAGGAGATAAGACTTTTTTTGCCTTCCATCACAGTGAGGAGGTGCCTGGAGGAGTCACTGTGATGGTTGTTTACGTTAAACTTATGTAATTGTGTGCTTTGTGCTCTTTACTGTCATGACTGTACGTCAGCGACATTTCATTCAAATTTATTTTGAATGACAATAAATGTTTCAATTCAATTCAATTCGTATGTTGGCCTCTCCATCATGTAAGACCTTAGGTCAAAAATATTGCAAACAACTCATCTTCTTTGTAATTTGCATAATTTACTACTTCAAATTTCCCCCTCTTGGTAGACACAAAATACTGGAGTAACTGCTGGACAGGCAGCATCTCTGGATAGAAGCAATGGGGATGCCAAATATCACCCACTCCTTCTATCCAGAGATGCTGTTTGTTCAGCTGTTACTCCAGCATTTTTTGTCTATCTTCAGTTTTAACTAGCATCTGCAGTTCCTTCCGACACCTTCCCCCTCTTGGTACTTGGCCACGTCTAAGTAAGCCATATAAATAACTAATCTAATATATATCTGGAACTCAGCTTGTTATATTTTATTCCGCTTTCAGGTCACTGGTGTTTCCTGAGTGTCCGCTCCCAGTTCAACAATGAGCGAGATCTTGCAACTGTCCACTCTGGGCCGTCCTTTCCAATTGGGAATGCTGTACGACTGCCGATCGGACACTCTGATCCCAGGTACTGGAATGTCATCACACAAATCAGTATGGTCAATGCGGTGTCATACGTTCAGGTTGCCAATCTTACCATGGTGACTTTGACTCTGAGTTTCAGTGCAGTTTCCCGATGGGATAAGGATGGTTTGCAAATTAAGTTGCTGAACCCTGGTAAGGCTGATTAACAATATCATTGGCAGATGTGGCATTTTGGGAAGTCAAACTAGGACTGGACCTCAGAGCGAAAAGTAGCGCCATGAGGAACATGGTAGAGCAGATGGATCCAGCAGTACAGGTACATATTTCCTTCAAAGTAGCATTACACATAGATAAGGGGGCAAAGGATGCTGTTGGTACATTGGATTTCACCAGTCAGGTTACTGAAAATAGAACATTGGACACAAAATGTTAGAGTAATTCAGCAGGTCAGCCAACATCTATAGAGAAAAGGAGTAGGTGCTCATTTTCTCCGGAGATGCTGTCTGACCCGCTGAGTTACTCACAACTTTGTTTGTGTCTATCTTCTGTTTAAACCAGCATCCGCAGTTCCTTCAGACACATAGAATATTGGCTGTTATGTTGCAATTGTACAAAACATTCATGAGGCCACATTTGGAGTACTCTGAAGGAGAACTGGTCACTCTGTTCGAGGAAGCATGTCATTGAGCTGGAAAGAAGCAGAGATTTACGAGATGTTGCTAGAACCTGAAGGCTTTGGCTATTGGACAGGCTAGGACTTTATTCCTTGGAGCGCAGGACACAGAAGGGTGGTCATACAGATGTGTTTAAAATCATCAGGGGAATAGATAAATTGGACGCACAGAGACATTCCCCCAGGGTAGGGAAATCAAGAACCAGAGGACCTTGGTTTAAGGTAGAGGAGCCCGATTTAATTCGAAGCTATGGGACAATGTTTACACCCGGAGGGTGATGGGTATATGGAATGTGCTGCCAGAGGAGGTATTTGAGGCAGGTACTCTTACAGCATTTTAAACACACTTGGGCAAGTCCATGGATAGGAAAGGTTTTGAGGGAGATAGACACAAAATGCTGGAGTTACTCAGCGGGACAGGCGGCATCTCTAGAGAGAAGCCATTCCTTCTCTCCAGAGATGCTGCCTGTCCCGCTGAGTTACTCCAGCATTTTGTGTTTATCTTTGATTTAAACCAGCATCTGCAGTTCTTTCCTTCACAAGGTTATGAGAAAATGGGCTACCTTAGATAGGGCATGTTGGTCAATATGGACAATTTTGCTCTATGATTATTAGACAGCATCTGGTAAAAAGTACACTGGGATCACCTACTTGCAAGTTACTCCACAACTGGTTAGTGGGAGTCAATCAGGGCCAAAGTGTTCCCATGGCAGGTAAAGGTAAGGACAGCAATTCAAAAGTACCCCAGTTATTATGGCGTAATGGAGGTTGGATATAAGAAAGCATATGATAGGAATGGAAAAGCATTACACATAGATAGGGGGGCAAAGAATCTGTTGGTACATTGGATTTCAGCAGTCAGATTACTGAGAATAGAACATTGGACACAAAGTGTTAGACCAGCTTAGATAGTGAGGGAGGATTTCCCTCTGGAGTGTCCAAAGTGTCGTGGGGGGACAAACTTTAAAAAGTAATTGGGAGAGCAAAGTGAGAGGAGATGGTATAATGTGTGTAGGGAGGGTGTCTAGGTTAAGGAAAATCACAAGCAGATTAGGTTATATTAAGGGCGGGAGGGTAACCAGACAACCAATAAGGCACAGAGGGCTGTGAACCATTGCAGCAGGGTCTTGATTAGTTGGCCAGGCGGGCTGAGAATTTGATACAGAAAAATATGAGGTGTTGCATTTTGGAAAGTCTAACATGGATAGGACCGACACAGTGAATGGTTGGACTCTGGGGAGTGTTGTAGAGTAGAGTGGTCTGGGAGTGAAGGTGCATGGTTCCTTGAAGGTGGAGTTGCAGGTAGTCAAAAAGGCTTTTGGCACATTGGCCTTCAGCAGTCAGAGGATTGAGGATAGAAGTTGGGAGGTCATGTTGCAGTTATATGAGATGTTGGTGAGATCACATTTAGAGTATTGTGTTCAGTTCTGGGCACCATGTTATAGGAAATATGTTGTCAAGCTGGAAAATGTACAAAGAAGATTTACAGGGATTTTGCCAGAACTCAAAGGTCTGAGTTATAGGGAGAGGTAGAGTAGGCTGGGATTCCATTACTTGGAGGGCAGGAGGGTTGACCTTATAGAAGTGTATAAAATCATGAGAGGAATCGATCGGGTAGATGCACAGGGTATCTTGCCCAGAGTAGGTGAATTGAGGATCAGGGGACAAAGGTTTAAGGTGAAAGGGAAAAGATTCAATAGGAATCTGAGGGATAACTTTTTCACACAAAGGTTGGTGGGTGTGTGGAATGTGCTGCCAGAGGAGGTAGTTGAGGCAGGGACTATTGCAATATTTAGTAAAGTTTGAGAGGAACATGGATAGTATTGGGTTGGCAGGAATATGGCCAAACACAGGTTGATCGGACTAGTGTAGCTGAGACATGTTGGCCAGTGTGGGGAAATTGGGCCAAAGGGCCTGTTTCCAAGCTGTATGAATATATGACTATGACTCCAATCTGTTCATGGAGTTAGAAAAGTCGGGGGTTCTGAAATTAATTGCTCTTATCCGTATTTAACAAAGAGAAGCACATGGCAGAGAAGTCAATTATTCTGATAGTAACATTCTAGGACTTTATTATGAGAAAGGATGTCTCACTGTGCACAAAAGTGGATAATAATGGCCAGTTGGTGTATCTGAGAGGCAGTGGGAGATCAGGGAGGAGGCAATTTGGTCCCAGACTGTGGTCACAGGTAAGGTGCCATCCTCCGTATACCAGCCAGCATCTGCAAGAGAGAAGCCGTTAATGTTCCAGGTCAGAGATTACTCATCAGATCTGCGACAGGGCGAAAACAATCTAGATGCAGAAAAGACATGGCATGGTGACATAGCCATAGAGCTACTGCCTTACAGCACCAGCGACCCGGGTTCCATCCTGTCTACGGGTGCTGTCTGTACGGGGTATGTACGTTCTCCCGTGACCTGCGTAGGGTTTCTCCGAGATCTTCAGTTTCCTTTTGCACTCCAAAGACGTAGAGGTTTGTAGGATAATTGGCTTGGTGTAATGTGAATATTGTACCGGGTGTGTGCAGTTTGGTCGTGTTAATATGCGGGGATCGCTGGTCAATGCAGATTCGCTGTTTGTGTGTTGTCTCTCTAAACTAATCTAAAGGTTTGAGAGGGATTGAAATGACAAAGAGAATATCTCTGATAGAGTCATAGTCATAATGTGGAAACAGGCTCTTCGGTCCAACTTGCCCACACCGGCCAACATGACCCAGCTACACTAGTCCCACTTGCCTGCGTTTGTTCCATATCCCTTCAAACTTGTTCTATCCGTGTAACTGTCTAACTGTTTCTTAAATGTTGGGGTAGCCCCAGCCTCGTCTACCCCCTCTGGCTGCTTGTTCCATATACCCACCACTCTTTGTGTGAAAAAGTTACCCCTTAGTTTCCTATGAAATCTTTTCCCCCTCACCTTGAACCTATGGTCCTCTGGTCCTTGATTCCCCCACTCCAGGCAAGAGATTCTGTGCATCTGATAGGGTTGGGACAAAGAATGTATGTGGGATGTACTAGAGGACAGAGGATCTAGGGGGATAGAGGAACTGAAAGAAATTTGCATTAGGCGAGAAATATTATTGGGGGGACTGATGGGACTGAAGGTTGATAAATCCCCAGGACCTGATGGTCTGCATCCCAGGGTACTCAGGGAGGTGGCTCGAGAAATAGTGGACGCATTGGTGATTATTTTCCAATGTTCAATAGATTCAGGATCAGTTCCTGTGGATTGGAGGATAGCTAATGTTATCCCACTTTTCAAGAAAGGAGCAAGAGAGAAAACGGGGAATTACAGACCTGTTAGCCTAACATCAGTGGTGGGTAAGATGCTGGAGTCAATTATTAAAGAGGTAATAACGGTGCCTTTGGATAGCAATAAAAGGACATGCCAAGTCAACGTGGATTTATGAAAGGGAAATTATGCTTGACTAATCTTCTGGAATTTTGTGAGGATATGACGTAAAATGGATGAAGGGGAGCCAGTGGATGTCATGTATCTAGACTTTCAGAAAGCCTTTGATAAGGTCCCACATGGGAGTCTGGTGATCAAAATTAGAGCACATGGTATTGTGGGTAGAGTGTTGACATGGATAGAGAATTGGTTGGCAGACAGGAAGCAAAGAGTAGGAGTAAACAGGTCCTTTTCAGAATAGCAGGCAGTGGCGAGCGGAGTGCCGCAAGGCTCGGTGTTGGGGCCGCAACTATTTACCATGTATATTAATGATTTGGATGAAGGAATTAGAAGTAACACCAGCAAGTTTGCAGACGACACAAAGCTGGGTGGCAGTGTGAACTCCGAAGAGGATGTTAGGAGGTTGCAGAGTGACCTGGACCGGTTGAGTGAGTGGGCAGATGCATGGCAGATGCAGTATAATATAGATAAATGTGAGGTTATCCACTTTGGCAGCAAAAACAAGGAGGCTCGTTATTGTCTCAATGGAGTCAGGTTTTGTCAGGGGGAAGTGCAGCGAGACCTGGGTATCCTTGTACACCAGTCACTGAATGTTGGCGTGCAGGTACAGCAGGCAGTGAAGAAAGCTAATGGCATGTTGGCCTTCATAACAAGAGGATTTCAGTATAGGAGTAAAGAGGTTCTTCTGCAGTTGTATAGGGTCCTGGTAAGACCCATCTGGAGTATTGTGTACAGTTTTGGTCTCCTAATTTGAGGTAGGACATCCTTGTTCTTGAGGCAGTGCATCGTAGGTTCACGAGATTGATCCCTGGGTTGGCGGGACTGTCATATGAGGAAAGATTGAAAAGACTGGGCTTGTATTCACTGGAGTTTATAACGATGAGAGGGGATCTTATAGAGACATATGAAATTATAAAAGGACTGGACAAGCTAGATGCAGGAAAAATGCTCCCAATGTTGGGGGAGTCCAGAACCAGGGGCCACAGTCTTAGAATAAAGGGGAGGCCATTTAAAACTGAGGTGAGAAGGAACTTTTTCACCCAGACAGTTGTGAATTTGCGGAATTCTCTGCCTTAGAGGGCGGTGGAGGCCAAATCAGTGGATGAATTTAAGAGAGAGTTAGATAGAGCTTTGGGGGCTAGTAGAATCAAGGGATATGGGGAGAAGTTGCGCACAGGTCACTGATTGTGGATGATGAGCCATCATCACAATGAATGGCGGTGCTGGCTTGAAAGGCCAAATGGCCTCTTCCTGCACCTATTTTCTATGTTTCTATGTTACTAACCACAAAACACAGAGAATGAATCTACTGAATAAACATTGTTTTCTTTGATTAATTTCTACTGGTTGATCCAATTTTACAGTTTTGATCGCTGTTTTATTCTATAGGTGTCACCTTGTGGGACTTACAGACACTGCAGAGCAACCTTGATCGTCGTGATCAGCGCAGCACCGAGTTTCACTTGATTGCATCAGACTCCATGGAGAAGAAAGCTGCTGCCCTCAATGTGTCAGGGTCACTGAAGGCGAGTCTCCTGGGTGGGTTAGTGGAGGTGAAAGGGTCGGCAAAATATCTCAGTGACACAAAGGAATCTAAGCAACAAGCACGAGTTACCCTTCAGTACAAAACAACAACCAGGTTTGAGCAACTGACGATGAATCACTTAGGGAGACAGAATATTACCTACCCGGGTGTGTTTGATGAGGGCTCAGCCACCCATGTCATTACAGCAGTGCTCTATGGGGCCCAGGCCTTCTTTGTGTTTGACCAAATGGCTTCATCAGCAGAGAACACACAGGATATTCAGGGTAACATGGAGGCAATGATTAAACATCTCCCTCTGATTGCGATTCAGGGCGAAGCCTCCGTAAAAATGACAAAAGAACAAAAGTCTCATTCTGAGAAATTTAGCTGCACCTTTTATGGGGATTTCTCACTGAAGAACAACCCCACCACCTTCAAAGATGCCATCAATATCTACGCAACCCTCCCAACCCTCCTCGGCCAAGGTGGAGAGCATTCAGTGCCCATCACAGTCTGGCTCTATCCGCTCAATAAACTCGACTCAAAAGCTGCCCAGCTGGTGAGGGGGATCAGCGTGGGACTGGTCAATAGCTGTCAGAGTGTCCTGGAACAGCTCAGTGAGGCCGTGATGAGGTGCAATGACCTGATGAAAGAAAGTGTTGCCAATCAGTTTCCTGAGATCGGGAATAGGATACTGCACTTTCGAGAAATGTGTCTGGAGTACACACTAGTTTTCCAGGGGAATTTGGCGAGGGTTCTGCCATCCATTCGGGGCGGCGGGGAGGAGGAAGGATTACTGGTGAATATACTGAAGAACAGGGAACAGTCACCATTCAAACACCAGGCACTGACCACGTGGCTGGATGACATGGAACGAGAGATGAAGGTAGTGAGACGTTACCTCAGCGTATTTAAAGATGTACCAATTGTGAAATCAATGGGCGAGTTGGATGACAAGTTGATGGATCTAGCAACAGATTATGTTGTCTGCTTCACATTTACAACATTACATCGGGAGGACTTCTACCTGTCAGAGGCAAACAACCACCTCCGATCTCTCACAACTCAGAACATGCAGGTACCCAATCCTGCTGACGGATCCTGTGCAACAGGACACAGCGAACAATGGTTTAACTCACGGTCTGTCTCGCAGAAAATGAACGAGCTATTCCGATCATTCCTGGATTTTGCCACAGCCAATAGAGCTGATGAGAAAGTAAAATTCCTTGTTAGTTCTGTGCAGAATGACAGCAAAGTGGGAGCATCCATTTACCTTTACGAGAGAGGGTTTCTGGAGAACCAGTGCTTTGAACCCCCACCACAGCCAGAGATACCAACGGTTAGTGGTACAACTCATGACAGTGTGACGCTGCAGTTACAGCCACCAAGATGTGGTGCCGGTGAGATTGTGGGCTACAAGGTAAAATACCAAGTTAGCCAGCAGGAGGAATGGACAATTCTGGACACACCTGATCAATGCCACTCCTTCACAATACCTGGGTTACAGCCACACCAGGAGTATCACATCCGATGCAGAGCAGTGACCAAGGTGGGGGTCAGCAAGGCTAGTGAGAGCTACAAGAGCTTCACCCGGCCGGCAAACCCACCTGGTAATCCGGTCTTCCAGGATTGTTCACCCAATCCAACACTGCACTGGGACAGACCAAGTCAGATTGGAGCTGATGTTAATATAATTCGGTACAGCATTGAATATAGAGAAGAACCGTTAGTTAATTTCAACAAGAAAGGTGGATCATGGGAGGAAGTTAAGACAACAGGCACACAATGCCACTATCGTTTAGAGGGACTGAAACCCACGACTGTCTACCGAGTCCGATTGTCTGCTGAGTGCGGAAAGACAGGATCTAGTGCAGCAAGTGAGGAGGTTCTATTAAAAATAGAAACCACATCAGTCAGAATAGCCCAGAAACTTTTCAAAGACACTCAATTAATATCCGAAGGAAACCCTTCCATTTACAAGCTCAAACTACAGAAGGAGGTAGCTGATAAATCCAAACAGCTTATGAAATACTCCTTTGGAAACCCCACCACAAAACACACAATGAAGACAATTATGGTTCTGGGAGAAACTGGCACTGGAAAGACAACCCTCATCAATGGGATGATCAATTATATCTTGGGCGTGGAATGGGGAGACAACTTCAGATACACGTTAATACAGGAACAGACAGGAAAGTCCCAGGCTGAGAGTCAGACATCCTCCATCACTGCCTACCAGCTCCATCATCAGGTAGGATTTAACATCGATTACTCTCTGACCATCATTGACACACCAGAATTCGGAGACACCAGGGGCATCGGGTGGGATCAACAGATCACTGAGCAAATCCTAGAGTTCTTCACTTCCCCACAGGGTGTTGATCAGATCGACGCCGTGTGCTTTGTTGCTCAAGCCGCCCTGCCTCGCCTGACTCACACACAGAAATATGCCTTTGATTCAATTCTTTCTATTTTTGGCAAAGATATTGCAGAGAACATTCAGATCCTGGTGACGTTCGCAGACGGACAGCTTCCCCCCGTTCTGGATGCCCTGAAATTAGCTGAGGTACCGTGTCCCAAAGACAAAACGGGTCTGCCAGTACACTTCAAGTTTAACAATTCAGCCATTTTTGCCCAACGTCCAACCTCTGGAAACTGTGGCACCGAGTGCAGATCCAATGACAGCGGAGTAGGGGGAGAGAACGATGATAACTTTGATACAATGTTTTGGAAGATGGGAGTAAACAGTATGAAGACATTCTTCACAGCTCTGAACACAATGGAAACCAGAAGTTTGAGTTTAACGAGAGAGGTTCTGAAGGAACGTAAGCTGTTAGAAGTTGCAGTGGTGGGATTGCAGAAGCAGATCCGAGGTGTTCTGGGTATTTGGGAAATAATTGACCTGCACTTGGGTAGGTGTAAGAACACAGTTGTTCTGGCGCTGATTGAACAATTATCGGGCAGTATTAGACGTCTTGAAGAAATAGCTCTGAGACCAAACCCATTATCAACCCCAGCTTACATTGACCTCATGATTCAGTCTGAGAAAGAAGAGGCGAAGCCTGGGTTCATCGAGCGAATTGAGACACTGAGGGAAGTAAAGGAACGGGCAGAGTTAATACTACTGATACTACTTCCACTCAGCCTATAAACAATCCATTTTTCTAATTCCCCCTCCTTCTCCTGCTTCACCTTCCCACAGCCTCTCACACCACCACTTGCTTCCTCAATGCTGCCCCACCCTCACCCGCTAGCTGCCACCCCCCGGTCCGTGGCTTGTCACTACCAGGTGCTAACTGGAGTGGATTTTCATCTAGGTACAACGTCAATACTTCAGGAGAGCCTGAAGAATCTATTCACAACCCTTCCCGTTCCAAGTCCCCGCGCGGAAAGCTCACCTAAATCACAGCGCCCATTTCTTCACGAGACAGGCTATCCCCAGTACCAGTTCGTAACCATCTTCCCCAACTCCCACTCTGTCCGTGAGGTCAGACGGCACATTTCCCACTCAGTGCCAGAGGAGGGGAAGCTTTCTGCCAGCTCTGTTTCTTTCCCTGGTCAACGCCAGAGTCCGAGTCACGGGCTGGTGGGGGGTAAAGTAGTCACAGACAGTGTCAGTGAAACTGTTCAACCCCTCTAGCCTCAGGACAAGGTACAGAGTGCGCATCGTCCACAGCAGGACTCAATCTCTATCGCCACCGAGACAGTGAAACACATACTCAGGAACTCCTCCAGCTCACAGACACACATTCCCAGGGCCGTTGAGAAGTGGGGCTCATCAAGAATGTGAGAAAGACCATTAAAGTGGAGCACCTCACCAGAGAACTCCTTCCTTCACTCTCCATGTGTTGATTCTCAGGGATCAGCACCTTCCATGTCCTGGGCACCGTCACCAGATGGACGGAGGACGTTCTCCTGAGGTTGACTAGCCTCAGGGCAAAGCCAACCAGATGCCTCCAACTGCACTCAAAACCATCTACAAGAGTGTCCTTAAGGCACTAGGCATCAGTATAGAGCTGGGATGTACCTACTCAGCATGGCCGTCATCGGAATGTGATTCAGAACAGATTCCATTCTAGTGTTTACAGGGAGCTGGGGAACTGGTTAAAGGCAAATATTTGTTGGGCGAGCTGGACTGCCTTCCACAGAAACGACGGACTGAATGGCCTTCTCCCGTGCTATGGCTACCCCGGATTGCACCAGACCCGTTCTTGAGTTTTGAGTCCTACTTCACCTTGATGTGAGCTTCCTGTTCCATGTTTATTGTATTACCGAAGTCTTGTTCTACCTCCGGGACCGGGGATAAAAGCATCGGTGAAATTCGGGTAACGAATGAGGATGGGGAAGGAAATCTGAACCCCCTTGCGAGCAGACTCGGAGTCCCTCTTACACTCAGGGACAGGGTACGAGCTTATTTCCCCTGCTGCCTGACGCGCATCCTCCCCAACGATTCACCAGCAACCGAGGCAGAGTTTCTGGGTCCCAGCTGGTAACGGGACTGAGTCATCACATCGACTCCTTCCTGCCCTGCTGTGGCACATGCCTCGCCTCCAAGTCCTGCTTATCGGAATGGAGATCCTCCTGGTCCCGATTGCACTCCATACATTTTGCAAGTCCTGGCCTTGTTTGTCCTCCCAAGTCATATCAGCTTACTCATATCGGCAATGACTCCCACCTGCCTTCCCTGTGTCCATCTTACCAAACGGACAGTATATCAAGTAGTCTAAGACTAGACTGCTCATGACTGACATCAATTTTCATGTCACCTTAAAACTTACTAATCAGACTTCTGCATTGAGATAAAAATCGTTCTTAATTTCAACAGTCAGATCCAATCAGATCTCTGGCACAACATTGGTCACAGTCATCTGATCATAAATCCTCCATATTACGCTCTGAATCCTATTACCAAGCCCACTATGGATTCAATTCCTTCTAGATCCCATGAGCTCGAACCTCCGTGACAAGTTTCCCTTATATGCCCCATCAAAGGCTACAACACCCTCAATGTCCTCATCAATACATTTTATTGCCTCTTCAAACAAATAATCAGATTGATCAAATAGGATCTCTTCCTAACAAAGTTCTTCTGTCTGTGCAAGTGCACATCAACACCGCTCCACAGCTTTTCTTCTCTTTCATGACTGATAGTAGATTTTGAGCCGTGATTACTTGGTTTATCCCCACTGCCCTCCTTTAATAAAGAGACCACATTTCTGCTCTCTCGCCTTCTTGCACTCTACTCAGGGACAAGAGCAGGAATCCTTGCAAGACTCAAAGCAATCTCATCTCTTTGCTATCAAGCAGCCTTGGGTATATCCATCTTAACTCCCTCCAAGTTATCTAATATTTCCTTCTTAACGATAACATGTTTTAAGGTTCACCGACTGCAATGTCGTTCCCTTCCGTGAATGCAGAGAAGTATTCATTTCAGATTTCATCTGCATCCTATGGTTCCAGAAATAGATTGGTCTCCAATGGGTCCTATCCATGAGCTGGCTACATATAAAATGATTTGTGTCATCCTTATTCATGATCCTTTGTTCCCCCATTTGCTTTATAAGCATTTTGTTTTGCTTATTACGTCCAATACTTAATTTTTATTCTATATTTTCCCTTTTCTTCATTCCTTGACAACTTTTTTTCTTTCAAAAGCAATAGGATAAATGTGTTTTCCAAAAGCAATAAGATAAATGATTACTTTTTCGTAACAAAAGTGCCGGGGTAATTCAGCTGTTCGGCCAGCATCTCCAGAAGACGTGGGTAGATGAAGGGTGGCTCCCTTCATCAAAGTAATGTAGCAGGGGAGAGAAATCTGGAGAGAAAGTGGGGAGAGACATTCGACAGGCTTTGGCCCGCCCTAATTCTTCATCAGCTTTCTCCCTCCTATTATGAAACATCGCCTATCCACGTCCCACTGAGATGCTGCTTGACCTGCTGAGTTACTCCAAGAGTTATTGTTCGTCTCATTATCCTTTCAAAAGCAGTATGGCAATTTTTCAATGGGCCACTGATCTTTTTATATTATGTATAAGAAAATAACTGCAGATGCTGGTTCAAATCGAAGGTATTTAATCACGAAATGCTGGAGTAACTCAGCAGGACAGGCAGCATCTCAGGAGAAAAGGAATGGGCGACGTTTCGGATCGAGACCCTTCCTCAGACTGAAATGAAACTCGACCTGAAACGTCGCCCATTCCTTTTAGATTTAGAGATACAGCGCGGAAACAGGCCCTTCGGCCCACCGGGTCCGCGCCGCCCAGCGATCCCCTCCCCGCACATTAACACTATCCTACACACACTAGGGACAATTTTTACATTTACCCAGTCAATTAACCTCTTTGGTGTGTGGGAGGAAACCGAAGATATCGGAGAAAACCCACGCAGGTCACGGGGAGAACGTACAAACTCCGTACAGACGGCGCCCGTAGTCGGGATCGAACCTGAGTCTCCGGCGCTGCATTTGCTGTGAGGCAGCAACTCTACCACTGCGCCACTGTGTCGCCCATTCCCTCTCTCCTGAGATGCTGCCTGACCTGCTGAGTTACTCCAGCATTTTGTGAATAAATACCTTATTATATTATGCGGTTGCTACTGCGTATTCAAGCATGTAAACCTGGTAGACATTCCACTGCAATGAATATATGACTTAATACAAATAAGCTTTTTAAATTAAAAATTATAGACGCGCTGGGATTGATTAATGAACCGTGTGTGCAAGCTTTGATGATTCATTGGGAAGTTAGGATCTTTCTCTGGGACAAATGAGTAGGCTCATCGGAAGCTACAAATTAAGGAGAACAAACACACCCTCTTGAGTATTGATCAGGAGGCAAACTGGGAGGCAGAACAAAGTAAGTGTGTCCACCAGGGAATACCAGTAAGAGAAAGGCGAGGAGGAGGAGACGGAGACAGAAAGAGTGACAACAGAAGGAGAAAAAGTTGATGGTGCAAGGGAGAAGGGTAAGTGGTTGGACAGGATGGTATCGGACAGGAATAGAGGGAAAGGCGTCAGATAGAGACGCGGAACCACAGGCGTCGGAGAATGGAGGAGACATTAGGGAAATAGGCTTGTACACACTGGAATTTAGAAGGATGAGAGGGGATCTTATCGAAACATATAAGGTTATTAAGGTGTTGGACACGTTAGAGGCAGGAAACATGTTCCCAATGTTGGGGGAGTCCAGAACCAGGGGCCACAGTTTAGGAATAAGGGGTATTCCATTTAGATCGGAGATGAGGAAAAACTTTTTCAGTCAGAGAGTTGTAAATCTGTGGAATTCTCTGCCTCAGAAGGCAGTGGAGACCAAGTCTCTGAATGCATTCAAGAGAGAGCTAGATAGAGCTCTTAAAGATAGCGGAGTCAGGGGGTATGGGGAGAAGGCAGGAACGGGGTACTGATTGAGAATGATCAGCGATGATCACATTGAATGGTGGTGCTGGCTCGAAGGGCAGAATGGCCTCCTCCTGCACCTATTGTCTATTGAAAGAGGGAGGCGTTGGTGAGGAGGAAAGACGACCGAGAGAGACGACGAGATGGTGAGAGGGGACAGAAACGAGGCAGAACCACCGGGGAGAGAGGAAAGCAAAGGTGATGAAGAGAAGTGAGCACAGTCAAAACCAGAGAGGGAATGGAGGGAGCAGTGAAAGTGGTAGAGAGATCACGGGAGGGGGGGGGGGGTAAAGGTGATCGAGAGAGACAGGGGTGTGGTGACGGAAAAAGTTAAGGAGAGAGGCAACATGAAGTGGGGCAATGGGAGAGGTGACAGAGCGTGGGGCAATGGGACAGAGCGGGGGGCAATGGGACAGAGCGTGGGGCAATGGGAGAGGTGACAGAGCGTGGGGCAATGGGAGAGGTGACAGAGCGTGGGGCAATGGGACAGAGCTTGGGGCAATGGGACAGAGCGTGTGGCAATGGGAGAGGTGACAGAGCATGGGGCAATGGGAGAGGTGACAGAGCGTGGGGCAATGGGACAGAGCGTGGGGCAATGGGACAGAGCGTGGGGCAATGGGAGAGGTGACAGAGCATGGGGCAATGGGAGAGGTGACAGAGCGTTGGGCAATGGGAGAGGTGACAGAGCATGGGGCAATGGGAGAGGTGACAGAGCGTGGGGCAATGGGATAGGTGACAGCGTGGGGCAATGGGACAGAGCGTGGGGCAATGGGAGAGGTGACAGAGAGTGGGGCAATGGGACAGCGTGGGGCAATGGGAGAGGTGACAGAGCGTGGGGCAATGGGACAGAGAGTGGGGCAATGGGAGAGGTGACAGAGCGTGGGGCAATGGGACAGAGCATGGGGCAATGGGACAGAGCATGGGGCAATGGGAGAGGTGACAGAGCGTGGGGCAATGGGAGAGGTGACCGGGGGTGGGGCAATGGGACAGGCGACAGAGCGTGGAGCAATGGGACAGAGCGTGGGGCAATGGGACAGAGCGTGGGGCAATGGGAGAGGTGACAGAGCGTGGGGCAATGGGACAGAGCATGGGGCAATGGGAGAGGTGACAGAGCATGGGGCAATGGGACAGAGCGTGGGGCAATGGGACAGGTAACAGAGCGTGGGGCAATGGGACAGAGCGTGGGGCAATGGGAGAGGTGGCAGAGTGTGGGGCAATGGGACAGAGCGTGGGGCAATGGGAGAGGAGACAGAGCGTGGGGCAATGGGACAGGTGACAGAGCGTGGGGCAATGGCACAGGTGACCGGGGGAGTCAAAAGAGGGAAACAGAAGATGAAGTCCAGACCCGAAATACACATCTCTTCCAGAACCAAGTAATCTCTTCCCCTGCTTTAATTTGTAGTTGTCCAGTAATCAAATAATAAATGATTCGTAAAATGAAATAAACCGCTTGACGCCATCAATTCCAGTGTCTGGTTGTTCATTCCTCTCTCATGCCTCTATCAACGTGTTTAAATGACTACCGACCGGTGGCCCTCACCTCGGTTGTCATGAAATGCTTCGAGAGGCTAATCAAGAAGCACATCTGTGCCCTCCTTCCTCGTAACATGGACCCACTACAGTTCGCATACCGTCCGAACAGGTCCACGGATGATGCGGTCTCCCAGGTTCTGCACACCACTCTCTCTCATCTGGACAGCCAGAGGGGCTATGTGAAGATGCTGTTCATTGACTTTAGTTCAGCATTCAACACAATAGTCCCCAGCAGACTGGCTGAGAAGCTGCTGGAACTGGGGCTTAGCACCCCTCTGTGTGCCTGGGTCCTGGACTTTCTCACCGCCAGGCCCCAAGTGGTCAGGATGGGGGAACACACATCTAGCTCCCTCACCCTGAACATAGGACCCCCCCAGGGTTGCTTCCTTAGCCCCCTACTGTACTCCCTGTACACACATGACTGTGGGGCCAGGTTCAGCTCAAACTCCATCATCAAGTTTGCTGATGACACTGTGGTGGTGGGCCGGATCTCCAACAACGATGAGAAGGCCTACCGGGAGGAGGTGGCTGATTTGGCACTCTGGTGTCAGGACAATAGCCTCCTCTTGAATGTCACTAAAACGAAGGAGCTGATTGTGGACTTTAGAAGGGCTAAACATCCAAGGACGTACACGCCACTGGAGATAAATGGGTCTACTGTGGATAGGGTAAGCAGTTTTAAATTCATGGAAGTCCACATCACAGAGGATCTGACATGGGCAACGCACATTGTCGCACTGGTGGGTAAGGCAAAGCAGCGCCTTTACCACCTTAGACAGCTGTGGAAATTCAGAGTGTTTCTGAGGATCCTTCATTGCTTCTACTCTAGGACTGTAGAGAGCATCCTGTCCGGCAACATCACAGTCTGGTTTGGGAACAGCTCTGCCCAGGACAGGATGGCCCTGCAGAGAGTAGTGCGTTCGGCAGAACGCATCATGGGAACTACACTCGTTCCCCTGCAGGACCTATACATCAGGAGGTGCAGATCCAGAGCAAGTAAGATTATGGGGGACCCCTGCCACCCCAGTAACGGACTGTTCCAGATGATACGGTCAGGCAAACGCCTCCGCTGTCACGCTGTGAAAACGGAGAGGATGAGACGGAGTTTCTTCCCACAGGCCATCAGGACTGTCAAATTTATAACTCCAGGGACTAAATTTTGTCTTCTCTGTATTAACTTTATTAACTTTATTTATATGCTGTAACTGTAATTCTTTTTTGTGCACAATCCGCAGGCATTGCCACTTTCATTTCACTGCACATCGTGTATGTGTATGTGACAAATAAACTTGACTTGACTTGACTTGACCCTACTAGCGAAAATAACCAAAACATGTGATTTCTCTGAAATAATACATTAAATGAAAATTATGGTGAAAACAGCTGTAAACTGAGCAGTCAGTTATAACAGCCTCCAGAAGAAACAGAGTTGTGAAATAGGCAGGTGAAATCCGGGATAATAGGATTCGAAGAAGGACAAAGCATCAGTAGGGCGACAAGGTCTGTTTTTAATATTTCAAAATATACTTTATTCGAGAAATAAATATATAAAAAACATGTTCCTTGCAACAAACTCCATCCAACATTCTCGGAGGCTATACATACATTCAATACATACATTCAATGCATACATTCAATACACCAAACACACAAAATTACTCCCCACAACCTTGCCACGCATGTGGCCCACTGGCATGGAATTCCTTCCCTTATTTTGAGGGGTGTCTCCACCACACCCTGCCCCCCATGTACAGCAGCGGAAGGACCCTAGACTGTGGTCCTCCCCACAGAGCCTTGGCGTTGGCAGTACCAAGCTTCAGTGCGTCCCTCAGTACGTACTCCTGCATTCTGCAGCGGGCCAGTCGGCAACATTCCCCAACGGACAGTTCGTTCCGTTGAGAAATCAACAAAGCTCGGGCAGACCAAAGAGCGTCTTTCACCGAGTTGATGACCTTCCAGCAGCACTCGACGTCAGTCTCTGAATGCGTTCCTGGGAACAGTCCGAAGATCACAGAGTCCTCTGTGACGGAGCTGCTCGGAATAAATCGTGCCATGGACCCTTGTAAACCTCTCCAGACTCTCTTTGCAAATCCACACTCTGTGAAGAGGTGGGCAACCATCTCCTCTCCATAGCAGCCGAGGTACTGAGGTGCAGTGAAATTCTCCCAATAACGGGGAAACGTGCTCTCCACGCAGTTCCTGTGAATTCCGGAGAAATTCTGTCCGATTTTCAGAATGCAAATTTCTCCGCAGAAGATCAAGCATTTTAGTGGTAAGAATAAAGACGTAGACTATTTTCTCGATGGGGAGAGAATCAGGATATCGGGGGTGCAAAGGGACTTGGGAGTGCTGGTGCAGGATTCCCAAAAGGTTTATCTGCAAGTCGATTCAGTAGTAAAGAAAACAAACTCAATGCTCGCATTTATTTCGAGAAGGCTTGTATACAAAAACAGGGATGTAATACTGAGGCTCTATATAGCGCTGGTAAGGCCACATTTGGAATATTGTTAGTAATTTTGGGCAACATACCTGAGGAAGGATGTGCTGGATGAGGAGGTTTACAGGAATGTTCCTTGGAATGAGAGGGTTAACATATGATGAGCGTTTGACAGCACTGGGCCTGTATTCGCTGGAGTTTAGAAGAATGAGGGGGGACCTAATTGAAACATACAGAATAGTGTAAGGCTTGGAAAGAGTGGATGAGGAGAGGATGTTTCGCTACTGGAGAGTCCAGGACCAGAGGTCATAACCTCAGAATTAAAGGGCGTTCTTTCATGAAGGAGATGAGGAAGAGAGTCAGAGGGTGGTGAATCTGTGGAATTCATTGCCACAGAAGGCTGTGGAGGCCAAATCCGTTGATATTTTTAAGGCAGAGATAGATTGATTCTTGATTAGTGCAGGTGTCAAGGATTATAGGGAGAAGGCAGGAGAATGGGGTTATGAGGATGGGTTAGATGAATCATGATTGCATGGCAGAGTAGATTTGAGGGGCCGAATGGTCTAACTCTGCTCCTATCACATATCACCGGATGACGTTATAACTGCATTTGGACACATTTGGAGGCAATCTACTGACTGAACAGTAAATGTTTACTGATGAATGGAAATAGTCCTGCCCCTAATCAGATGTGGAAAGCTAAAGTTCTGAGGAATGGAGAACTGAACAGGCACAGCGGTAGAGTTGCTGCCTTACAGCGCTTGCAGCGCCTGAGACCCGGGTTCGATCCTGACTGCGGGTGCTGTCTGTATGGAGTTTGTACATTGTCCCAGTGACCTTCGTGGGTTTTCTCCGAGATCTTCGCTTTCCTCCCACACTCCAAAGACGTACAGGTTTGTAGGTTAACTGGCTTGGTATAAGAATAAATTGTCCCCAGTGTGTTTAGGTTAGTGTGAGTGTGCGGGGATCGCCAGTCGGTGCGGACTCGATCGGCCGAAGGGCCTGTTTCCAAGCTGTATCTCTAAACTAAACTAAACTCAAAATCGAATATCTGGCCAAGCAGTTGTGATTGGAACAGAGAATTAGTTGGTAGCAATTTGTTCACTAACTCCCCATCATTGCGTTTAGAGAGGCTAAATGCAAATTGGAGGAACAGCATCTTGGGCAGCTTGCACCCCAGGGGTATGAATATCGATTTCTCTAACTTGAAGTTACCCCTGCATTCCCTCTCTCCTCATCCCTCCCCAACCCAAATCACACCAGTTTTTCGTTCTCACCTAGCAAACAGTGGCCTGTTTCCTTTATCATTGTTATTTTTTTTGCATATCATTCATTGATTTGTTCTACATCTCGCTACATCATCGTCCATATCTCCCGTTTCCCTTTCCCACGACGTTCAGTCTGAAGAAGGGTTTTGACCCGAAACGTCACCCATTCCTTCTCTCCAGAGATGCTGCCTGTGCCGCTGAGTTGCCGCAGCATTTTGTGTCTATCTTCGGTTTGAACCAGCATGTCCAGTTCCTTCTTCCACATCAATATATCTCTCTTTCCACTTTGGAGTACGAGAAGAAAAAAGAAATAATGAAGTTTTCAGCACTTCTCATTATAACTGTGTAAATAAGGTATTAATATCTGATCATTTGAATAGTTAAACCCAGATAGATGACGTTTGTCGCCATAGATTTGCTGCACCAGCAGAGGGCGATCTACTGCTGCCTATTTACAGCAGCAATCAACACTGACGCCCCACAAATTTAACATTTTGTGTGCTATTCCCTGTATACAAATCATGAATAAATATGACCTGACGAATTAGGTGGAGCTGTGCATTTGATATCATATTAAGCCTTTACTTGCTCATGAACAGCTTTTTTTGAAAGTTTAAAGCACTTTATCTTACCTTAATCGATTTTATCTTACCTTAATCGACTCTCCCCCCTCCCCTCCCCCCTTTCCCTCTCTCCCTCCATCTCTCCCTCACTCCCTCTCCCACCCTCCCCCCTCGGGGCTTGGGTCGGCCCGCCGCGGACCTTTCACCGTCCGGCGAGGCCTGAAATAGGCCGCAGGATTTTCTCCGCCCGGCGGGGGCTTCAATGTCGGAAGCCCCTTTTTTTTTTCTTTTTTTTTTATATCAAAAAATACTTTATTCAAGTAATAAATATCATTTACAAAACATCTGTTTTAAACAAACCCATCCGACATTTCCGGAGGTTACACATTCAATACAGGCATTTACTTCCAAATTTACATACATTTACCCAGTATCCCTTATTTGGAGGGGCGTCTCTCTCCACCACACCCTGCCCCACCCCATGTCCAGCAGCGGAAGGACCCTAGACTGTGGTCCTCCCCCACAGGGCCTTGGCGTTGGCTGCACCAAGCTTCAGAGCGTCCCTCAGCACGTACTCCTGCAGTCTGCAGTGGGCCAGTCGGCAACATTCCTTGACGGACAGCTCGCTCCGCTGGGAGGTCAACAAGGATCGGGCAGACCAAAGAGCGTCTTTCACCGAGTTGATGACCGTCCAGCAGCACTCGATGTCAGTCTCGGAATGCGTCCCTGGGAACAGTCCGTAGAGCACAGAGTCCTCTGTGACGGAGCTGCTCGGAATGAATCGTGACAGGGACCCCTGCAGACCTCTCCAGACTCTCTTGGCAAATCCACACTCTTTGAAGAGGTGGGCCACCGTCTCCTCTCCGTAGCAGCCGTCCCGAGGGCAGCGTGCGCTGGTAGTGAGGTTCCGGCGGTGCAGGAAGGATCTGACTGGGAGGGCTCCCCTCACCGCCAGCCAAGCCAGGTCTTGGTGCTTGTTGGTGAGTACTGGCGATGAGGCATTTTGCCAGACAAGCTGGGCTGTCTGTTCTGGGAACCACGCCACAGGATCCATGGAGTCATTCCCCTGCAGTGCCTGCAGGACGTTCCGTGCTGACCACTGCCAGATTGATTTGTGGTCAAAGGTGTTGGTCCGGAAGAACCTGTCCACAAACGACAGATGGTTCAGCAATGTCCAGCTGACTGGCACATTGCGTGGCATCTGCGCCAGGCCCATCCTTCGCAACACCGGGGACAGGTAGAACCTCAGCAGGTAGTGGCATTTGGTGCCCACGTGCCTTGGCTCTATGCTCCGCCTGATGCAGCCACACACGAAGGTGGCCATCAGAATGAGGGCGACGTTGGGCACGCTATTACCCCCGCTGTCTGCCGACTTGTGCATTGTGGCTCGTCGCACCCGGTCCATCGCCGACCCCCAGATGAAGCGGAAAATGGCCCGGGTGATCCCCTTGGCGTGGGAGGGAGGGACGGGCCACACTTGCGCCAAGTACAGCAGCCCCGAGAGCACCTCACACCTGATGACCAGGTTTTTCCCCGTGATGGAGAGGGAGCGCTGCTTCCACAGCTCCAGCTTCTTCCCCACCTTGGCTATCCGCTCCAGCCAATTTTTGTTACATGCCTCAGCCTTCCCGAACCAGATCCCCAGCACCTTCAGGAAGTCAGGCTTGATGGTGAAGGGGATGGAAGATCGGTCGGGCCAGTTGCCAAAGAGCACGGCCTCGCTCTTCCTGCGGTTTACCCTGGCCCCCGTGGCCAACTCAAACTGGTCGCAGACGCTGATCAGTCTGCGGACCGACCCTGGATCCGATCAGAAGACGGCGACATCGTCCATGTACAGGGAGGCCTTGACCTGAGTGCCCCCACTGCCTGGCAATGTCACTCCTCTTATGCTCGCATCCTTCCTGATGGATTCGGCAAAGGGTTCAATGCAACAGACGAACAAGACAGGGGAGAGAGGGCAACCCTGCCTGACTCCAGACCTGACGGGGAAGCTGTCTGATTCCCACCCATTAATTTGGACTGCACTACAGATATCGGAGTAGAGTAGTTGTATCCACTTCCTGATTCCCTCCCCAAAGCCCATTTTGGAGAGCACGTCCCTCATGTACGTGTGCGATATCCTGTCGAAGGCCTTCTCCTGGTCCAAGCTGACCAGGCAGGCATCCACCCGTCTGTCCTGCACGTAGGCAATGGTATCTCTCAGCAGCACCAGGCTGTCTGAGATTTTCCTGCCAGGTACAGCACAGGTTTGGTCCGGGTGGATCACCTGTCCCAGAGCAGACTTGACCCGGTTGGCGATGGCCTTAGACAGGATTTTGTAGTCTACATTCAACAATGTGATTGGTCTCCAATTCCTTAAGTCATTCATCTCCCCCTTCTGCTTGTAGATCAGGGTGATGCTGCCCTTCCTCATAGAGTCTGACATGCTGCCGGCTAGAAGTATATCGTTGTACACTTCCAGCAGGTCCGGGCCCACCCAGTCCCACAGAGCCGAGTACAACTCTGCCGGTAAGCCATCGCCTCCGGGAGTTTTACTCGAGTCAAAGGAACGGATGGAGCCAGTCAGCTCCTCCAGGGTCAGTGATTGGTCCAGACTCTCCCGCTTGCTGTCGTCCAAGACTTCCGTGATGGAGGACAGGAAGTTCTGGGAGGCGGTGCTGTCTGTGGTCTTTACATCGTACAGATCCTTATAAAAGGATCTGCAGATCTTGAGCATGTCTGTCTGCGAGGATGTTACCAAGCCGTCCTCCTCCCTAAGGCTTTTGATCACAGAGCTCCCCCTGTGAACCTTATGGAAGAAGTAACGTGAGCACGTCTCATCCTGCTCAACATGGCGGACACTGGACCGGAAGATGATCTTGGAGGATTCAGAGCTAAAGAGCCGAGCTTGCCGGCCCTTCAACTCTCTCAGTCCCTCCCTCACATCCACCCCTCTCCTCTGCAGAAGGAGCAGTTGCTACAAATCTGTCTGGAGTTGGCACAGTTCCCTCTTACCCTGTCTTGCTCTCTGAACACCTTTGGAGATGAAGAACTTCTTGATGTTCTCCTTTGTTGCTTCCCACCAGAGTGTCGGGGAGTCAAAGAGGGGCCTCACAGTTCTCCAACATGCGTAGTCCCTCTTTAGCTCCTCAACGTTCTCCGGGGTCAATAGCTCCACGTTTAACTTCCACGTCCCTCTGCCCGCCTTCCGGTCCTCCTGTAGGTGACAGGTGGCCTGAAGGAGGCACCCTCGCCCCTCAACCCCTCCCCCATTCCCCCACTCCCACCCTCCCCGACTTCCCCACCGCCCGCCCCCCCCTCCCCTCCTCCTTCCCCCTCACTACCTCCCCTCCCCCCCGCTGCCTCCCTCCCTCCCGCCCCCCTCCTTCCCCCTCCCTCCCTCCCCTACCCTCCTTCCGTCCCTCGCTCCCCTCGTCCCTCTCCCCCTCCCCCCTAGGGTTCCCTCTACTGCATTGGGGCAACACCCCCTCCTCCCTCACCCCTCCTCCCTCACCCCTCCTCCCTCACCCCTCCTCCCTCACCTCCTCCCTCACCCCTCCACCCTCCCCGCTCCCTCCTGCACCCTCCCTCCCCTGCCCCTTCTCCCCCTCCCGCCCTCCCCTCCTCCTCCACCCCCTCCCTCCCAAACCCCTCCCCCCTCCCTCACTCTCCTCGCCCCCTCCCCCCTAGGGTTCCCTCTACTGCATTGGGGCAACACCCTCTCCTCCCTCACTCCTCCTCCCTCCCCGCTCCCTCCTCCCCTCCCCCACCTCTTCTCCCCCTCCCCTCCCTCTCCACCCCGCCCTCCCCAACCCCTCACCCCCCTCCCCCCTTTCCCCCCACCCCCACACCCCGCCTCCCCCTCTCTCACTCCCCCTGCCTCCCCCCTTTCCCCCCTCCCCCCCCTCCTCCACCCTCTCCATCCCCCACCCCTCTCACTCCCAATCCCCTGCCTCTCCCTCCTCTCCCCCCAACTCAACCCCCACCCCCCCTGGCTCCCCTCCTTTTTCCCCTCCTCTCCCCTCCTCACCTTCCCCTCCTCCTCACCCTCCCCTCCCCCTCTATCCCCTAATCCCAATTCCTCTATCTACGCCGCACATCTGAGATGTCCTCATTCTTTAGAGAATTGTGGTTCCCATCCTACATCATAGATGAGGCCCTCACCAGGGTCTCCTCGATATCTCTGCTCTTGCTCCCCCCTACCCTCAGTCGAAACAGCGACAAGAGTCCTCACCTTTCACCCCATCTGCCTTTGCATTCAGCGCGTATTCCTCCGACATTTTCGCCACCTCCAATGGGATCCCACTCCTGGCCTCGTCTTCACAGCTTCATCCCTTCCTGCCTTCTGCAGAGACTGTTCCCCTCCTCAACTCCCTGGTTGACTCGCCCCTTCCCACCCAAACCACATCCTCCCCAGGTTCTCTCCCCTGTCCCTATATCTCTGCCCTCGACTCCATCCAAGGACCACGACAATCTTTTCAGGTGAGGCAGAGGTTCACTCCAACCTCCTCCAACCTCATCCACTGTATCCGCTGGATCAGGTGTGGACTAAATATCGGCGAGACCAAGTGAAGTTTCGGCGATCGTTTCGCTGAGCACCTCTGCTCACTCTGCCTGAACCTACCTTATCTCCCGGTTGCTCATCATCACTTTAACTTCCCCTCCCATTCCCACACTGATGTTTGTAAGCACCTCACATTTCGCTTGGGCAGCTTACACCCCAGCAGTATGAATATTGACCTCCAACTTCAAGTAACCCTTGCTTTCCCTCTCTCTCCACCCCTCCCCCTTCCTAGTTCTTTTTTTAAAAAAAATTTAAGCATATGTACAGATAGAAATAAAAGACAATTTTGTTACAAAGTTCTTACATAGCTTCAATTTTTTAATTTTTAAAGAGAGAAAATAAATATAAATAAGAATGAAAGAAAAAAAAAAAAAAAAAAAGAAAAGAGTTATAACTATAAATATTAAAGGGGGTAGTTCCGGGAGACAATAACCACAGTTGTACATCCAACCCTAAACTCAAGTTTCAACTTTTAATTTAAAAAATTTATTTTAGTCCTGTGTCAAACCCATTTACTTTTCTAAAAATTCAATAAATGGAGATCATATTTTTTTTTAAAAATCAGGTTTGTCAATTAAGGCAAATCTTATTTTTTCCAAATGCAAGGTCTCTGTCATTTCCGTAATCCACATTTTAATTGTGGGGGTTATTGGTTTTTTCCAAAATTTAAGTATTAATTTTTTCGCAGTTATTAAACTGTAATCAAGAAAATGTACCTGACTTGTTGTAAAGTTTGTAATATGTTCTGATAATCCTAATATAATTAATTTTGGATCCATATCCAATTGCTTGTCGATAACTTTAGAAACTATTTTTAAAATATCCAACCAGAAATTTTGCATTTTTATGCAAGTTACGAAAATATGAGTTAAATTAGCTTCTTGAAATTGACATTTATCACAAATAGGAGAGATACTAGGAAAAATCCTATTTAATTTCGTCTTTGAATAATGTAGTCTATGTATTATTTTAAATTGTATTAAGGAATGTCTAGTATTTAATGAACATTGGTGTATATGTTGTAAACTTTCATCCCATATATCTTGCATTATGAGTTGGTTGAATTCGTCTATATGATTCTGATGACGGAATGTCAG
This sequence comes from Rhinoraja longicauda, assembly GCF_053455715.1. NCBI lineage: Eukaryota > Metazoa > Chordata > Chondrichthyes > Rajiformes > Arhynchobatidae > Rhinoraja > Rhinoraja longicauda. The sequence goes on along the minus strand of NW_027601488.1, from coordinate 74,353 downwards.
TATCTAGGAGAGTATTATAAATAAAGGATATTAATTTATTTGAATTATAATGTCGATTCAGGCATACATCAAGAGTTTCTGGACCTCTAAATTTATATTCTTGCATGTGTAATTTTACATAATCTCTAAGTTGTAAATATCTAAAATAATTATTAACATGTAATCCGTACTTCTGCTGTAAATCATGAAAAGAAAGAAAAGTTCCGTTATGATAAAGATCTCCCACCCTTTTAATTCCATAACTTTTCCATTGAGCAAATCCTCTATCTAAGACAGACGGTTTAAAAGAAGGGGGGTTATTCGCAATAGGGAGGAAAGCAGATAATTTACTCAGTTTTAAAGTAAGATTTAATTGTTTCCAGGTACGGATAACACTGTGTATAATCGGATTACCTCCATATGTTTTTTTATTTAAATTTATTGGAGCTAAGAGGATCGCACCAATATCAAATGGTAAACAATCCTCTTTCTCCATATTTAACCAATCCGGTTGTTGATCAGTGTCATCCAACCAGCAGGTTATATTTTTAATATTAACCGCCCAATAATAAAATAAGAAGTTAGGTAAGGCAATTCCTCCATTAGTTTTAGACTTACATAGATGTTTTTTATTTATTCTATGAGTCTTGTAGTCCCAAATAAAATTAGTAATAATTGAATCAATTTTTAAAAAAAACTTTTTTGGAAGATAGATCGGAATTGCTTGAAATAAGTGTAGTAGCTGTGGAAGAAAGATCATCTTTATAGCATTACTATGACCAACTAATGATATAGGAAGTGTTTTCCAAAATTGGATATTTCTATGTAATTTAGTAAGTAAAGGAGGAAAATTTAATTTAAATAAAGAAGTATATTTCCTAGTCACGTAAATTCCAAGATATTTAAACTTTTCATAGGCAATTTTAAAAGGAAATTGTTGAAGTATGGCCGAATTTTGCTCCATTATTGGCATAATTTCACTTTTGTACCAGTTAATTCTATAACCTGAAAATGAACCAAATTCAGGTATGAGATTTAATAAATTCGGAATGCTAATTTCAGGATTTGTAATGTATATTAATACATCATCCGCATATAAAGAAATTTTATTGGTTGTATGTTTAGTGTTATAACCGTGAATATCTGGATTTGATCTAATACTCTCAGCAAGTGGTTCTATAACGAGGGCAAATAGAAGCAGAGATAGTGGGCATCCTTGTCTACAACCCCTAAATAAATGAAATTTGGATGACAGCATTTGATTAGTTAATATTCTAGATGTTGGGGATGTATATAAAAGTTTCACCCATGAACAAAAATTTTCACCTAATTGAAATTTTTCCATCACTGAGAAAAGATAGGGCCATTCTACTTGATCAAATGCTTTTTCAGCATCTAGCGAAATGATTGCTAAATCTTCGTTTAATATTCTATTTGAATATATTATATTGAACAAGCGTCTCAAATTGAAAAATGAATATCGTTTAGCTATAAAGCCTGATTGGTCGGGGTGTATCAATTTATCTATAACTAGACTTAATCTATGAGCTAAGATTTTCGCTAATATCTTCTGATCAGTATTTAAAAGAGCTATCGCTCTGTACGAACCAGGGTCTTCAGAATCCTTATCTTTTTTAGGAATAAGTATTATTGTTGATTCAGTCAGAGTTTGTGGTAATCTCAGTTGTTTAAAGGCGTAACTATATACAGTTTGCAAACGTGGAGAGATCAAATCACTAAATTTTTTATAAAATTCATTATTTAATCCGTCAGGGCCAGGAGTCTTCCCATTTTTCATGGATTTAATGGTCTCTTCAACGTCTTTCATAGTTATTTCTGCGCCCAGTAAATTTCTGTCACTCACATTCAAACCAGGGAGGTTACATTCCTGCAAAAAGTTTTGCATCTGCGCAGAGCTATCTGTTATTTTTGATGAATATAATGTCTGATAAAATTGCAAAAATCTCTGATTAATATCCATGGGTAATTTAAGCAAATCTCCATTTGCTGATCTAATTTTATGAATTGTAGAATCATCTTCTAATTTCCGGAGTTGACGTGCTAGCAATTTCTGTGGTTTATCTCCAAATTCAAAATGTTTTTGTTAAGTATATTGAAAAAGCCTTAAAATGTGAGCTGAGAGTATATAATTTAACTTATATTTGAGAGCTGCGATTTTATTATGTATTTCAATAGAGGGAGCGATGGCATTTGTTATGTCTAACTGTTTTATCTGACTTTCTAGCTCATGTTGTTCAACCCGCTTCTTCTTGTTTTGAGACGCTTGAAAGGCAATAATACATCCTCTCACAAACGCTTTAAATGTTTCCCAAAGCAGGGACGCAGGTGTTTCAGGGAGGTCATTTGCGTAAAAAAAAGTTTCAATTTGCGATTTAAGATAGTCATAACATGCTGTTTCATTTAAAATTTGAGGATTAAATCTCCAATTGGTCTGTTTCCCCGTTACTCCTTGGAGTTTTACCCTAAATGTTAAAGGGGCATGATCGGATATAATAATATTATGATATTTTGAATTATACGTATAAGGAATAAGTTTGGAGTCCACCAAGAAATAGTAAATTTTTGAATAAGTTTTATGCACTGGTGAATAAAATGAATACTCTCGGCCTGAAGGGTTTTCAATTCTCCAAACATCTTTTATATTTGCACTATTTATATAAGAGTTTAATAATTCACACGACTTGGATTTTGTTTTCCTTTGAGTTGACGATCTATCCAAGTAAGGATCTAATGTACAATTTAAATCTCCTCCAATTATCAAGTTATATTGTCCAAATTCTGGAATGGTATTAAATATATATTTTTTAAATAACGGATTATCAAAATTTGGTGCGTAGACATTCACCAATATCAATTTTGTGGAGTATAGTTCTCCCACTAATATAACACATCTACCTTCAATGTCAACTATAGAGGAGGTATGTATAAATGGTATACCCTTACGAATTAAAATGCCAACACCTCTTGATTTAAAGGGAAATGATGAGTGAAATAATTTATCAATCCATTTGCCTTTCAATCTATTATGTGCTACATTTTTGAGATGAGTTTCCTGAAGAAACATTATATCAGCATCAATAGATTTTAAATGTGAAAGTACTTTACCTCTTTTAATTGGTTCATTAATACCCTTGACATTCCAACTACAAAATGTAATACCTTTACCCCCTGTTTTCATAGTAGTATCTTGCATCTTAACTGATAAACAGTCTATAATAAAGCAAATGGCTTGGCACACGAACTACAACATTTTTCTTGAATGAAGGGTGGATGATCTTTTGTACTACGTAGAATGTCTCCCGGAAATATCTCCCAAAGGTATATAAATTCTGAAAAATGACATAATAATAAAAATTGAATCTAAAAAAAAAATATATATATAAAAGGTTAAAAGAGTGCAGGAAAAAAAAGAAACAACTAAAACTACAACTACAATTAGTGCAGTTAGTGATAGCCACCCTAAGGTGACAAAAAATCTAAGGACTTCCGTGGGATGTAAAAAAATAAATAATACTAGCTCCGTTTTTTAACGAAGTGGTTGTTTTTTTTAAAAATGAAAGAGAGTTAAACGGGGCAGGCCCGAAATTAATTAGTCTATAATAAATCGATTTTTCTGTCTAAGGTATATTAATTAAGTGTTCGAAGTAAAGTTTACATAAATCAAATATTACTTGTACTTCTTATTAGTAATGATTAATAATAATATATGTTTTTTGATTAATAGTAATTAGTTACGGTTAATATTCGTATAGTATATATACTAAGCTTAAATCTTTAGGTTTTAGTATCTTAAAGTCCAATCAGTCGTCTGCCAATTAATAAAGCCGTGAAGTCATATTCAACCCATCAGCGACCTTTCGATCTCCTGAGCGAATTCCAGTGCTTTATTGTGGTCAGTAAAAAAGGATTCTGTTTGATTGTAGGTAACTCGGAGTTTTGCTGGATACAGCATACCAAATCTGAGCGATGGGATCTTCCTAAGAATAGATCTTGACTCATTGAACAATGCTCTTTTCTTGACCACCTCAGCAGGGTAATCTCTGAAGATGCGAATCTCATCGCCTTGAAATGATAAAGTTCTGTTGCTAGCAATTCTCGACAGCATATCTTCTAAAACGTGAGGATAATGTACCTTCAGTATCAAATGCCTTGGAGGGGCGTTAGCACCTGGACGTGCTCTCAGTGCTCTGTGGGCTCGGTCCAGCACGGGCTTTGAATCCATTTTCAAAACTTCTTGTAATAACTCAGCAGTAAAGCCACGAAGGTTTTTAGCTTTCTCTTTACCTTCTTTAACTCCAAGAATTCTTAAATGTTGTCGTTTAGAATGACCCTCTAGGTCAGTACATTTTTCAGTTAATTTCATTAATAAATCAGATAAACGCTGAGTCTCCGTCAATACTGCTTTTGTTGTTTCAGCACTCGTCTCGGCTAAGGCTTCCAACTCACATATAGCCTCATCATGTTGTTGTATTGATGCAGTGATGTGGTTCACCTTACCGGAAAAATCGGAGTCCAACTTTTGTAGCTTGGAGGTTACTTCCTCCATGTGTTCATTCATGATTTCACATATTTCAGCCTTTGATGAAGCCAACTGATCCTTAATAATAGTTAGTATTTCCCCCTTCATTCCTTTAAGCGATACTAATTCAGCTTTCATCTCTTGGAGTTCAACCGTCATATTCGTTACTTGAGACTTCATACCTGAAAGCTCCTCACCAACAACGCTACGAAATTCTTCCAAACCAATTTTTTTGGCTGTGGATTCCGGGTTCGTTTGGAAGTTTCTTCCTGAGTCAACGCTGAAGTTTGGGCTGCAGCAGAGGCTTCCATCTGTCCTGGTTCTTCTTCTTCCAACAGTCTTGTTCTAACCATTCCTTTTTTAACGGTTTTTAACGGGGGGGTGCGACTTGTCGACATTTACTATTAAAAGTCGCGATCTGATGACGTCACCCACCCTTTGTTGAGAATTGCCGGTAAGTTGCAATAGGCCCGTCCCGTTCCTCTCTCCTTAAATCGAAATGTTCACGGAGCTAGTTCGCGTGCGACTTACTCAGTCCATAGCGCCACCGGAAGTCGTGACAGTTCATCTTCATGTAGCATTTGGTCACATACACCTTAACCCTTAAATCACCTTTCTCCTTTACATCTTTGGTGCTAATAGATGAAGTTTCATTGTAATTGGTGTCATATTTTTAAAGTCATTCACAATTTAAAGTTTAAATCTATCTCCGAGGGAGGGAGGGGGGAGGAGGGAAGATAAAGGGGGTTGAGGGGGATGGAGTGGGGGGGAGGAGAGGGTGCTGCACCAATGCAGGAGAGGTTTGGGCCCAATGGGTCAATTTGGTCTTGTAATTTAATAAACCTCTCCCAAGCCACCGATGCCCCAGAGAAAACAATTCGAGTTTGTTGAACCTTTTCTTCAAGACAATACCCCCTAATTCAGGCAGCGTTCTGTAAATACTCCCTTCGAAGCCTCCACATTCTTGTAACGGGAAGAGAAGAAATACATGCAATACTGAAACAGTGTGAATCTGTGGAATTCTCTGCCACAGAAGAGAATCTGCCAATTCACTGGGTGTACTCAAGAGAAAGTTGAGATACGATAAAACTTTATTCATCCTCGGAGGGATATTGGTCTGCAAACCATCACAACACACAACAATGTTCACGAAAACCTGAAATTAAAAATGAGAAAAAAAAGAAAAACACAAGCCACTGTTGGTTGGCTGCCGTGTGCACAGCGCCTTAACTGGAATGAACAAACTAACGCAAGCTTAGCCCCAGGGCAGAGGATTCTAAAACTGGAGTGCCCCACACCGGGCTCCTCTTTGTTCTCCCACCGTCCCTCACGGCGGTCCTCTGTCAAAGAGAACGCCTACAAGTCCTTGGTCAGGCCCAAATTGGAGTATTATGGAGCCGTACGGGATCCTTTCCACAACAACAACAACATCACCCTGGAGGAAGTACAAGGCCGAGCAGTTCGCATTGTATGTAATGACAAGCGCAAATCAAGTGTGAATAATATGCTGACTTCTCTCGGATGGAATACATGAGTGCTCCGCAGAATCAGCCTAAGACTTATTGCAATTTACAAGGAGATTCACAAAATCACGCCATCAAATCGTCCGTCATCCCAGAACACCAACTGCCATGAAAAAAGACAAATACCGGTCCCTACATCATCAACTCGCTGAATATCAATAAACTTTGTTACCAATATTCCCTTTACCCAAGATAGATCAGGGATTGGAATATGTTGCCACCCAACACACGTGCTGCTCCCGATGTTAAGTCATTTAAAAAGGAGATTGAGCAACTAGATCTCCTCAACTTGGTCAAAAAGGCCCACTTCAAAATGTAATCACTACTCTACTCACTCCGACCTGCGAGAGATAAACACTTATGAGGTGTTTGCGCAGTAATCAACCAGAACCAGAACCCAGGCCGGGTTATCCATTGTTCTTCACGGTAGTCCCCCCCCATGCCGGGCCATCCATTGTCTTCCCGTCTTCCCCTCCCCCCTTTAGGCCCCACCGCTGCCGAGGCTCCTTCGGCCCATTCAGGCTTTGCTGCTCGGCTTCTCCGCAGTCCGCTGTGGGGCAACTCGAGCCTGTCTTTCTGCAACGTCGCTCTGGGATTTTGATTAGGCCACATTTGGAGTATCATACAATACAATACAATATATCTTTATTGCCATTGTACCCAGGGGTACAACGAGATTGGGAATGCGCCTCCCATACGATGCAATAATTTAAGTAATTTAGACAACAGCAACCCAACGAAACAATTGTAACAGTTTTAGACAGGGTAAAGTGCAAGTTGATCTATGCGTTGTGACCATCCGGCTCAGCAGGACCGGTTCATAGCAGCTATGGCCCTCGGGGTGAAGCTGTTCCTGAGTCTGGAGGTGCGGGCGTAGAAGGCCTTCTATCGTCTGCCCGATGGAAGGAGTTCGAACAGACTGTTGCAGGGGTGTGAAGAGTCTTTGTGGATGCTGGTGGCTTTTCTGAGGCATCGTGTGTTGTAGATGCCCTCCAAGTCTGGTAGCTGTGTTCCGATGGCCCTCTGAGCTCTATGGACTACCCGCTGTAGAGCTTTCCTTTCTGCCTCCGTGCAGCTGAGGTACCACACACGGATGCCATGCGTTAGGATGCTCTCTATGGTGCAGCGGTAGAAGGTCGTCAGCAGCTGTTGGGGTAGACCAGACTTTTTCAGTGTTCTTAGGTAGAACAGTCGTTGCTGTGCCTTCTTGACCAGCGCAGCAGTGTTATTGGACCATGTTAGGTCCTCCGAAATGTGAGTGCCCAGAAACTTGAAGCTGGACATTCTCTCCACACTGTCCCCGTTGATAGAGATCGGGGCATATTCCCCGTTATGTGACCTGCGGAAGTTGATGATCAGCTCCTTGGTCTTGGTGGTATTTAGGGAGAGGTTGTTATCCGAGCACCAGTCCGTCAGGTTCTGCACCTCCGCTCTATAGTTTGTTTCAACCCCGTTGGTGATCAGCCCGATCACCGTTGTGTCGTCCGCAAACTTGACAATGGTGTTGGTGTCGAATGCAGGAACACAGTCGTGTGTGAAGAGGGAGTAGAGCATGGGGCTCAGAACACAGCCTGAACGACTACCGCCCGGTTGCCCTAACGCCGATAGTCATGAAGTGCTTTGAGAGGCTGGTCCTCTCACACATCAAATCCAGCATCCCTGACTCACTGGACCCACATCAATTTGCATACAGGGCAAATAGATCCACAGAGGACGCCATCTCTCTGGCTCTTCACACTGTCCTGACTCACCTAGAGAGACAGGGCACCTACGTGAGGATGCTATTCATAGACTATAGCTCCGCCTTCAACACGGTCATCCCCACCAAGCTCATCACCAAACTCCACCAGCTAGGCCTCAGCTCGTCATTATGTGACTGGATCCTGGACTTCCTGCTGGAACGACCGCAGGCAGTGAGAATGGGCCCGCACCTGTCCTCCACTATCACCCTGGGGCAGTTCTGTTCGCCTCCCTTACAGGAAGAACATGGACATTTGGAAAGGGTGCAGAAGAGGTTTGGCAGAATGATGCCTGGATTAGGGGATATTCGCCATTGGGAGAGGTTAGACAGACTTGAATAGTTTTCTCTGGAATGCCCGAGGTTGCAGGGAGATCTGATAGCCTCGCCGATTGCTGCATATCACGTGCACCGCCTTGATTGTTATTTTTGCGATTGCGCAGTGTTTCCCGGAAATAACACTGAAACTGAAAGTGCTTCTTGGAATCAATCACAGTCTCAAGAAAGGATCCCACGGTAGGCTTGAACAAGTCGCCACATCTTAGGGCGGTAGAGCTGCCGCCTCACAGAGCCAGAGACCCGGGTTCGATCCTGAATACGGGTGCTGTCTGTCCGGAGTTTGTACGTTCTCCCCGGGACCTGCGTGGGGATTTCTCCAAGATCTTCGGTTTGTAGGTCAATTGGCTTGGCATAATTGTACATTGTCCTTACTGTAACTCGGATAGTGTAAGTGTGCCGTGATCGTTGGTCGCCGGACTTGTAGTTAACTCTGGAATTTGCTAAAGGCGTCTCGGCACATGAGAGCTCCCAGCGCGGGGCTTGTCGTCAGTCCGGCGAGGTTGAAAGTCCGACATCAGCGCTGACAGTGCAGGAGGAGGCTCCCAGAGAGACCATTCGTCCCATCATCATCGCTGCAACCCCCCTGTGGTATTATGGGAATAAGAGTGTAAGGAATGCGGTGGCCGGAGGTGACGAGGGGACCCGGGGTGTGGCAGTGAGGGAGTTGCCCGGGCATGCAGACAAGCAGGCGGCTGCTGTACAGAGTTGCTAATTAAAGGTATACTCCGTTTACGTCGTGGTACGAGCTTTATTATACAAATAAACGCGACATGGTGTCAGAAGTGGGATCCTTGTAAGCAAAAATATTAAAAAAAATTAAAAAAAAGAGGAAGGGGTATCGTTTGGCGCGAGATGGGAGACGAGCCGGCAGATATGGCGCAACCCACACCAACTGCTACGTTCACAATACAACCTCCAGAGCCATTCGATTTCACCAAGCCTCAAGAATGGGAGCGTTGGATCAGGAGATTCGACCGCTTCCGGCTTGCAAGCAATTTAAACGCGACGTCAGCAGAAAACCAGGTGAACACGTTAGTGTATTGCATGGGCGATGAAGCTGAAGATGTGCTAAAGGGGCTAACGCTAACTGCAGATGAGAGGAGGGAGTACACAGATGTCAAGGCGGGCTTTGATGCATTTTTTGTACCTAAAAAGAATGTAATCTATGAAAGAGCCAAGTTCAATCAGTGTGTGCAACTGCCAGGTGAAACGGTGGATTCCTTCATCACTGCTCTGTACGGATTAGCTGAACACTGCAACTATGGACAGTTACAGAACGAGCTGATCCGCGACAGGTTAGTGGTCGGGCTGAGAAACGTCTCATTGTCAGAAAAGCTACAGCTAGACAGAGACCTAACCCTTGCAACTGCAATAACAAAAACAAGGCAGTCTGAACAAGTTAGACGACAGTGGTCTGACTTAAGAGGAGAAAATAGCGGTGCTAGCAAGTGCTCTAATGTTGATGCAGTATATGCTAAAAGCTACAGAAAACCCAAATTTCCCTCAAAGCCTCAGCCACAAGCACAAACACCAAGCAAAAATAGACTTAATACACGGCCTCAGCCAGGTTCAAAGGCCTGTTATAGATGTGGAAAAATGCCCTCGCATGGGAAATGGGAATGCCCTGCTAAAGATGCTGTGTGTCACAACTGTGGCAAAAAGGGACATTATGGTAGAGTGTGCAGAAACAGTGCAAAATCTCTCAATGCTGTCACTACAGAGGAAGAAGAGAGCTTTTTCCTGGGAGCCGTGGATGCTGGAAAAGACCCGTGGACGGTGCAGCTAGAAGTGAGACAAAAAAAAGTGTGCTTTAAAATAGACACTGGTGCTGATGTCACCGCCATGCCAGCCGAGGTGTACTATGACATTACAGGGGGGCATGATGTGAAACGCCTGGCAGTGTCGACACGCCCATTGTTTGGGCCAGGGGGCGATGCACTCTCTGTCCTGGGTGTAGCCAGAGAAACACTGCGCAGAGGCAGAAAGAAAGCCATAGAGAACATTTATATAGTAAAAGACCTGCACACTGCACTGTTGGGAAGGCCTGCCATAGAACGACTTCAGCTTGTGTGCAGGGTTAACGGCATCACCGTGGAATCAGTGAAACAACAATATCCGAAGCTGTGTAGCGGCTTGGGTCTTGTCCGGAGGCCATACTCAATTAAATTGAAGCCAGAGGCTGTGCCCTTCTCTCTCCACACGCCACGCAGAGTCCCTCTGCCGCTTATGGGAAAAGTGAGGAAGGAGATAGACCGTATGGAGAAGATGGGCGTAATCACCAAGATTGAGGAGCCGACTGATTGGTGTGCCGGGATGGTGGTGGTGCCGAAAAAAACAGGTGATGTTCGCATTTGTGTGGACTTCACAATGATGAATGGATCAGTATGCAGAGAAAAGTTTATCCTGCCTTCTGTCGAGCACACTCTGGGCATGCTAGCTGGCGCAACAGTATTCAGCAAATTAGATGCCAACATGGGCTTTTGGCAAGTACCATTGACAAAAGAGTCTGCCAAATACACCACCTTCATCACGCCTTTTGGGCGCTACTATTTTAACCGTCTACCCTTTGGCATAGCATCAGCACCCGAGCACTTTCAAAGGATGATGATGACAGAAGTGACCGGTGGCCTGGAGGGGGTACTGTGTCACATGGATGACATCCTGGTCTGGGGACAGACGCAGGAGGAGCATGATGTGCGGCTGCATGCGGTGCTAGAGAAGGCATATAAGGCCGGCATTACGCTCAACATGGACAAATGTGAGCTCACACGCCACACAGTCAGATTCCTGGGTCATGTGATTTCAGCAGATGGAGTGAAGCCAGATCCAGAGAAGACGAGAGCAGTACAAGAAATGGATGCACCCAAAAATGTCAGCGAACTCAGGAGTTTTCTGGGCATGGTCAATCAGCTGGGCCGCTTCTTGCCTAACCTGGCCGAAAAAGACAAAGTGCTACGAGACCTGCTGTCCAAGAAGAACCACTGGTACTGGGGGACAGAGCAGCAGGCCGCCTTTGATCGGTTAAAAACAGAGCTGTCATCCACACCAGTGCTCACATTATACAACCCAAACAGTGCTCTAAAGATCTCTGCTGATGCTTCTTCCTTTGGCCTGGGGGCAGTCCTGCTGCAGAAAAGCGATGCCATGTGGTCACCTGTGGCATATGCGTCCAGGTCAATGACACCGACAGAGCAGCGTTATGCTCAAGTAGAGAAGGAGGCATTGGCTGCGACATGGGCATGTGAAAGGTTCAGCTGTTTCATCCTGGGAAGACCATTCGAGCTGGAAACTGACCACAAGCCGTTGGTGAGTCTGCTGGGAGGGAAAGCTTTGGATGACCTCCCACCAAGAGTCCAAAGATTTAGGATGAGACTCATGAGGTACAACTATACAGTCAATCATGTCCCTGGCAAAAGCCTGGGGACAGCCGACACCCTATCGCGTGCTCCTCTGAGAGCCGCAAAAACACACGCAGACACAAGCCTATTAGAGGACACCAACATCTATGTAGACTCTGTCATCAGCAACATTCCTGTCAGAGGAGATTATCTGAGCAGCCTACGTGAGCACCTGCGGGCAGACAGCACATGCTCTGCACTGATGGAGTACTGCACAAACGGCTGGCCCGACAAAAGCCAACTGCAGGGAGTGCTGAGACGTTACTGGGCTGAAAGAGCAGTGCTGATTGTGCACGATGGGCTGCTGCTGCGGGGCACGAGGCTCGTCATCCCATCAGCCTTACAAGGTGATGTGCTGCAGAGACTACATGAGGGACACCTGGGGGTGACAAAGTGCAGGGGCCGGGCCAAACAGACGGTATGGTGGCCAGGACTCAGCAGCCAGCTGAATGACATGGTGCTGAAATGTAGAACCTGCATCCAAGAGAGAAGGAATGTCAAAGAGCCGCTGATGCCAACGGAGATGCCAGACAGGCCTTGGCAAACCTTGGGAGCTGACCTATTCACGCTGAAAGACAAGACTTATCTACTAGTAGTTGATTATTTCTCAAGGTATGTGGAAGTTGCGCTGCTGACACACACAAGGTCCACAGATGTGGTGGTACACCTGAAATCCATGTTTTCTCGTCATGGAATTGGGGAAGTTCTTAAAAGTGACAATGGGCCCCAGTTCTCAGGTAGCCACTTTAAAGCCTTTGCAGCAGAGTATGGCTTTGTGCACATCACAAGCAGCCCCAGGTGGCCTCAGAGCAATGGTGAGGCGGAACGCGCTGTACAAACCGTGAAAAACCTGCTAACAAAGGCGTCAGACCCATATCTTGCATTGCTGGCCTACAGAGCAACCCCTCTACAGAACGGCTATAGCCCGGCCGAGCTGTTGATGGGGCGCCGCCTCCGCACTACTGTTCCTGCCCTTCCAACCCTGCTGAATCCAGTTTTGCCTGACTACAACGCGCTGGGGGCCAAAGAAAGGGAGAAGAGGTGGAACGACGCAAGATCCTTCAACAAGAGGCACGGAGCGAGAAATCTGGAGCCACTAGTACCTGAGGAGGAGGTGTGGGTCACCGATGCACGAGTCGAGGGCAAAGTGCTATCTACACACAATACCCCTCGCTCTTATATCGTCCAGGTGCCTCAGGGCACACTGAGAAGGAACCGGCAGCACTTGGTGCCGCTGCAGACCAACAGTGGGGTAGTCGACGCTGATGAGCCACCGGTGGGAGAAGATTCAGCTCCACCAGAGCCAGCTCCGCCAGTAACAACATCACCCAGCAGAGAGGGCCCCACCACAGAGACTGTGCGGACCAGGTGTGGGAGAGAGGTTAGAAAGCCGAAGAGACTTGATTTGTGATTTATTGATCTGTTTTCTATAATAAAGGAAAAGAGAGGGTGAAAATGTTCGGTAAACCTGGTACATTTACCTGAAACCTGAGAGTTTAAGTTTTGAAGAACACAGCCTGCTAAAGTAATAGTTCACAGTATGGTAACGCGGAAGTTATTTTATTTCTATTTTGCATGCTTGAATCAGGGACAGGTCTTCCAGCAAAAGGGCAGAATAAACCCCTTAAGACCTGCAGAGACAAAGGTAGTCCACCCTTTGTTCTCAAAGAAAGGGAGATGTGGTATTATGGGAATAAGAGTGTAAGGAATGCGGTGGCCGGAGGTGACGTGGGGACCCGGGGTGTGGCAGTGAGGGAGTTGCCCGGGCATGCAGACAAGCAGGCGGCTGCTGTACAGAGTTGCTAATTAAAGGTATACTCCGTTTACGTCGTGGTACGAGCTTTATTATACAAATAAACGCGACACCCCCTACAGCTGCAGGCGGACGTTTCCTCGACCGGTAAGTGAAACGGATTAATGTCTCAGGGAAACACAAGAAACTAAGCACGCGGGAACATTGAGCAAAAATACAACGCTGGAGGACTTCAGAAGGAAGGAGGAGTCCATTGCCCTCCAGAAATGCGGCCTGTGCCGCTGAGTAACCCCAGCATTTTTGTTTCTGGTCACAAGGTCAGGGCAGGGTAGAGGGACTGCACCTATTTTCTATGTTTTGCTACTCCTGCACCTATTTTCTATCTGCAGTTGTTTCCTACACAATTACTGGTAGTGTTAGTTACAATTCTTTATAGTGCTTCAATTAAGTGCAACATTTCCATCTTGCAATCCCTCTCATGTCCAATGGGGTACATGTCTGAGAAACATAAAGTCATAGAGTCATAGAATAACATTAAACGGTTCCACCCATCTGGGCTGGAGGCCAACCCTTTCTAGGAGGATTTTAACTATTTCCTATTTCCTCATTTCCATCCTTCAATACATTTTCTCCTTTATCCAATCTTTGATCCTCCACTGATCAATGGCCTTATTCTTAAATCCATACAATCGGTGGCTGCCGTGTGCTGGGGCGAAGGACGCAGATGCCAATAGGATTAATAAACTCATCAGGAAGGCTGGATCTGTCCTGGGGGCAGAGTTGGATTCATGGGAGGTGGTCTAAGAGGGGAGGATGCTCCTCAAATTGCAGAGCATCCTGGACAATACAGCTCACCCCCTCCATGACACGCTGGTCAACCTGATGAGTACCTTCAGCAACAGACTGGATCCAACAAGATGCAGGACAGAACGCCACAGGAGATCTTTCTTTCCTGTGGCTATCAAACTACACAACTGTTCCCCTTTCTGATGTGGGGTAGACTGACTCTCCTCACCCCCTCCCCTCCCCAAATCTTTGCACATCCACAATCTTTTCCACTCGTCAGTTCAATTTCACGTTTCATATATTTTGTGTTTCATGACTCTTGGTAGATCAATTTCCCCCTGGGATAAATAAAGTTCAATCGTATCGTACCGTACTAACTCCTGCATGTACCTCCAAACTAATTTGATTCAATTGCAAACCCCTACTTCTTCGGTAATCAATGTACAAATGCAAGAGTGTATTCAAATTTGGGAGTCCCACAAACACTGTCAGTACATCAAAGCAAGCTTACCCAAAAGAGCTGAAAGCGCAAAGGCAGTAATCCATAACTCTTGAGCAATATCTTTAACACCGTCGGAAATATATTCTTGTTCCCAAAAGCAACGTTTAAAATAATTCCCCAATTGTTCCAATCTATATTCCAAAATGGCAACTTTAAATCCCGAATATACTGTATATACATGTTTTAGTGTTGTTTATTATCATCACATGTGTTAAAGTTCGAATTCTACTAGACAGACACCAATACCATAAAGTGGTAAAATATTAAAGTCTTTATCACGCCAGCGGGAGTGGGAGAGCTGCAACTAGTATGCTTGCATACTACAGTCACTCGAAGACCCCACTCACCCACAGAGTGTTTGAGCAGCATTTATATACACCGAATACAATAGTTTTTTAGAAGTGATAACAGAACTAGACACCCCACGCAGGTGGTCTTGCAAGAGGATAGGAGTTCAATGAATCATCACCCACTATCACTGGCCATTGTCCGAGATCATTAATTCAGTCTATGAACATAAACACATCTTCCTGGTGCTCAACTTTATGGTGATTGTAAAGGGGCTCATTCTACTCTGTACTCTTCCTTTGTATCCGTTTCCTGTCCTTTGTAGTTTTACAACACCCTTTTGTAATCTCAAGCCAGCATCTACACAGAGATAGACTTGCGGGCGTCTGAGGTATGCAATCTAATTTAGTGACAGTTTATCTTCATGTAGCATTTGGTCACATACACCTTGTCCCTTAAACCCCCTTTCTCCTTTACATACGTACCGAGGTCATCATTAGTATCAATACTTTATATTATTTTAAACCATCTTCAGGTTTTTCACCAGCGCAAGGTACCCCTCTGTTTAGTTTAGTTTAGTTTAGAGTTACAGCGCGGAAACAGGCGCTTTGGCCCACCGAGTCAGCGCTGACCAGCGATCCCCGCACACTAACACTATCGTACACACACTAGGAAGAATGTACAATTTTACCAAATCAATTAACCTGCAAACCTGTAAGTGTTTGGCGTGTGGGAGGAAACCGGAGCACGGGGAGATAACCCACGCAGGTCTTGGGGAGAACGTACAAACTCCGTACACACAGCACCCATAGTTAGGATCGAACCTGGTTCTTTGGATTGTAAAGTAGTAACACTACTGCTGTGCCACTGTGATGCCCTTAACCTTGTGTCTTACCTCACTGTACCAGCACCTGTCTTACACATCCCTTCGTGATAGTAAGTGATATTTTGGTACCTTACTATGTTAGTACTTATTGTCTTACATATTGCATCTCAACTCTCTCTGATGCCTTAAGCTGCATTTGTCCACAATGTCTTAACTCTTCACCCATCTTGCCCAGCAAAGTCACCACGTTTACTTTTTCATCCACTTTGTTCTTTTGGTGACACAACTTCCAGTCGCCTGACAACAATATAGGATCTACTCTATGGCTGGTAAAATTGAACCCACTTACCCGATTAGGAACCACATTGTTGACGATTGTCCTGTGTCAGACCTTGTTGGCAGCGCGAAATGTTGCAGAGAATTTTCTGTTTAACCTGTACCCTGAATCTGGCATTCACATAGGGTGTTGCTGCGCTCTTAATTACGGCTCAGTTAGGAACAGACACAAAGAACATCTCGTGGAGCTGTGGTGAGTTTCTCAAAGAAGTCGGTTTATGCAAGGGTTTAACAGTGTGCACGGGCAAACACTCTGAGAGAACACAAAGTGTTTCAAAGCTACACAGCACCAACTGCATTTTTAAATATTCTTACGACATGACAGTTTAGAGATACAGCGTGGAAACAGGCCCTTTGCCGCACCAAATCCGTACCGACCGGCGATCCCCGCACATTACCACTACCCTACACACACGTGAGACAATCTTACATTCATACCAAGCCAATTAACCGACAAACCTGTATGTTTTTGGAGTGTGGGAGCTAACCGAAGATCTCAGAGAAAACCCACTCAGGTCACGGGGAGAAAGTACAAACTCCGTACAGACAGAACCCGTAGTCAGGATCGAACCCAGATCTCTGGCACTGTAATGCAGCAACTCTACCGCTGCGCCACCGTGGATATAAAATATGCACATGTGGATTCTACCATTTGTAAATAACTCATTATTGGTCTCTGTTGCCTTTAATCTTTGTTTTACGTTAGAGGTATCTTTAGCCTTATGCTTTCTGTTATTTAGAAAACCATTCTCCCATTTGTCTAAAAAAATGGATGCAATAAAAGTCACTACTCTTTGATCAGTTTTATTACCCTCATCTTATCTTATAACGCCCAGTTTATTTTAACTTAGCTAGTTCTGCTGTGGAATTGAAAGACCATGATAAATCTATTAATTGCCTCTCCCAACATGTTCCCTTCCACATACATCAGAGTGGTGGTGCTGCCCTTGCAACTGGGGCTCGCCGGCAGTCTGTTTGTCTTTCTTCTTTCTTTGTTAGCGTTAGATGTGTGTAATAGCCTATTTTTAGCTGTGTATTATGTGGGGGGTGGGGGAAACCTTTTTTAAAAATCTCTTCCTCAACAGAGATGCGACCCTTTTCCTCGTATCTCCGTTCGCGCTGCGGCCTAACAGCGTGCAGTTGGCGGCCTCCAGCTGGGATCGACCTTGAAGGCTCCAGTCGCAGGGCCTGGACTTACCATCTCTGAGCTGGCTTACGTTCGGAAGCTGTGGTAGTGCTGTGATTGTGGCTGCAACTCTGTCTTTGGAGGCTTCGGCCGCGGGTTCTGTGGACTGTAACATCACGACCTCGCAGTTCCCTGGCTGGCGACCGGCTTTCGGGAGCTCCAGTCCTAGCAGCTTCGACCGCCCTGAATTGGAAGGCTCGAACCTGAAGGTTCGCAGGACCTTCATCGCCCTGTGTGGCTCGGCCGCAGGATCTTCCATCGCCCGGCGGGGGCTTCAAAAACGGGAGCCTCGTTTGCCTCGACGCAGCAGTTGACTGCCTGACCACGGGAGAAGAACAAAAGAGGAGATAAGACTTTTTTTGCCTTCCATCACAGTGAGGAGGTGCCTGGAGGAGTCACTGTGATGGTTGTTTACGTTAAACTTATGTAATTGTGTGCTTTGTGCTCTTTACTGTCATGACTGTACGTCAGCGACATTTCATTCAAATTCATTTTGAATGACAATAAATGTTTCAATTCAATTCAATTCGTATGTTGGCCTCTCCATCATGTAAGACCTTAGGTCAAAAATATTGCAAACAACTCATCTTCTTTGTAATTTGCACAATTTACTACGTCAAATTACCCCCTCTTGGTAGACACAATACTGGAGTAACTCTGCTGGACAGGCAGCATCTCTGGATAGAGGCAATGGGGATGCAAAATATCACCCATTCCTTCTATCCAGAGATGCTGTTTGTTCAGCTGTTACTCCAGCATTTTGTGTCTATCTTCAGTTTTAACTAGCATCTGCAGTTACTTCCGAAACCATCCCCCTCTTGGTACTTGGCCACATCTAAGTAAGCCATATAAATAACTAATCTAATATATATCTGGAACTCAGCTTGTTATATTTTATTCCACTTTCTGTTTCAGGTCACTGGTGTTTCCTGAGTGTCCGCTCCCAGTTCAACAATGAGCGAGATCTTGCAACTGGCCACTCTGGGCCGTCCTTTCCAATTGGGAATGCTGTACGACTGCCGATCGGACACTCTGATCCCAGGTACTGGAATGTCATCACACAAATCAGTATGGTCAATGCGGTGCCATACGTTCAGGTTGCCAATCTTACCATGGTGACTTTGACTCTGTGAGTTTCAGTGCAGTTTCCCGATGGGATAAGGATGGTTTGCAAATTATGTTGCTGAACCCTGGTAAGGCTGATTAACAATATCATTGCCAGATGTGGCATTTTGGGAAGTCAAACGAGGACTGGACCTCAGAGCGAAAAGTAGCACCATGAGGAACATGGTAGAGCAGATGGATCCAGCAGTACAGGTACATATTTCCCTGAAAGTAGCATTACACATAAATAAGGGGGCAAAGGATGCTGTTGGTACATTGGATTTCACCAGTCAGGTTACTGAAAATAGAACATTGGATACAAAATGTTAGAGTAATTCAGCAGGTCAGCCGACATCTATAGAGAAAAGGAGTAGGTGCTCATTTTCTCCAGAGATGCTGTCTGACCCGCTGAGTTACTCCCAACTTTTTTTGTGTCTATCTTCTGTTTAAACCAGCATCCGCAGTTCCTTCAGACACATAGAAATTTGTCTGTTATGTTGCAATTGTACAAAACATTCGTGAGGCCACATTTGGAGTACTCTGAAGGAGAACTGGTCACTGTTCGAGGAAGCATGTCATTGAGCTGGAAAGAAGCAGAGATTTACGAGATGTTGCTAGAACCTGAAGGCTTTGGCTATTGGACAGGCTAGGACTTTATTCCTTGGAGCGCAGGACACAGAAGGGTGATCATACAGATGTGTTTAAAATCATGAGGGGAATAGATAAATTGGACGCACAGAGACATTCCCCCAGGGTAGGGAAATCAAGAACCAGAGGACCTTGGTTTAAGGTGAGAGGAGCCCGATTTAATTCGAAGCTATGGGACAATGTTTACACCCGGAGGGCGATGGGTATATGGAATGTGCTGCCAGGGGAGGTAGTTGAGGCAGGTACTCTTACAGCATTTTAAACACACTTGGACAAGTCCATGGATAGGAAAGGTTTTGAGGGAGATAGACACAAAATGCTGGAGTTACTCAGCGGGACAGGCGGCATCTCCAGAGAGAAGCCATTCCTTCTCTCCAGAGATGCTGCCTGTCCCGCTGAGTTACTCCAGCATTTTGTGTTTATCTTTGATTTAAACCAGCATCTGCAGTTCTTTCCTTCACAAGGTTATGAGAAAATAGGCCAAATGGACTAGCTTAGATAGGGCATGTTGGTCAATATGGACAATTTTGCTCTATGATTATTAGACAGAATCTGGTAAAAAGTACACTGGGATCACCTAGTCAAGTCAAGTCAATTTTATTTGTATAGCACATTTAAAAACAACCCACGTTGACGAAAGTGCTGTACATCAGTTCAGGTACTAGTAAACGAACATACAATGGCACACAAACATAACAGCTCAACGCATAAACAGTTTACAGCGCCCCCTCAGAGTTGCAAGTTACTACTTGCAAGTTACTCCACATCTGGTTAGTGGGAGTCAATCAGGGCCAAAGTGTTCCCATGACAGGTAAAGGTAAGGACAGCAAATCAAAAGTACCCCAGTTATTATGGCGTAATGGAGGTTGGATATAAGAAAGCATATGATAGGAATGGAAGAGCATTACACATAGATAAGGGGGCAAAGGATGCTGTTAGTACATTGGATTTCAGCAGTCAGATTACTGAGAATAGAACATTGGACACAAAATGTTAGACCAGCTTAGATAGTGAGGGAGGATTTCCCTCTGGAGTGTCCAAAATGTCGTGGGGGGACAAACTTGAAAAAGTGATTGGGAGAGCAAAGTGAGAGGAGATGGTATAATGTGTGGTCACAGGTAAGGTGCCATCCTCCGCATACCTGCCAGCATCTGCAAGAGAGAAGCCGTTAATGTTTCAGGTCAGAGATTACTCATCAGATCTGCGACAGGGCGAAAACAATCTAGATGCAGAAAAGACATGGCATGGTGACATAGCCATAGAGCTACTGCCTTACAGCACCAGCGAACCGGGTTCAATCCTGTCTACGGGTGCTGTCTGTACGGGGTATGTATGTTCTCCCGTGACCTGCGTGGGGTTTCTCCGAGATCTTCAGTTTCCTTTCGCACTCCAAACACGTAGAGGTTTGTAGGATAATTGGCTTGGTGTAATGTGAATATTGTACCGGGTGTGTGCAGTTTGGTCGTGTTAATATGCGGGGATCACTGGTCGATGCAGACTCGCTGTTTCTGCGTTGTATCTCTAAACTAATCTAAAGGTTTGAGAGGGATTGAAATGACAAAGAGAATATCTCTGATATAGTCATAGTCATAATGTGGAAACAGGCTCTTCGGTCCAACTTGCCCACACCGGCCAACATGACCCAGCTACACTAGTCCCACTTGCCTGCGTTTGGTCCATATCCCTTCAAACTTGTTCTATCCGTGTACCTGTCTAACTGTTTCTTAAATGTTGGGGTAGCCCCAGCCTCGTCTACCCCCTCTGGCTGCTTGTTCCATATACCCACCACTCTTTGTGTGAAAAAGTTACCCCTTAGTTTCCTATGAAATCTTTTCCCCCTCACCTTGAACCTATGGTCCTCTGGTCCTTGATTCCCCCACTCCAGACAAGAGATTCTGTGCATCTGATAGGGTTGGGACAAAGAATGTATGTGGGATGTACTAGAGGACAGAGGATCTAGGGGGTAGAGGAACTGAAAGAAATTTGCATTAGGCGAGAAATAGTATTGGGTGGACTGATGGGACTGAAGGTTGCTAAAATCCCCAGGACCTGATGGTCTGCATCCCAGGGTACTCAGGGAGGTGGCTCTCGAAAAAGTGGACGCATTGGTGATTATTTTCCAATGTTCAATAGATTCAGGATCAGTTCCTGTGGATTGGAGGATAGCTAATGTTATCCCACTTTTCAGGAAAGGAATGAGAGAGAAAACGGGAATTACAGACCTGTTAGCCTGACATCGGAGATGGTTAAGATGCTGGAGTGAATTATTAAAGAGGTAATAATGGTGCATTTGGATAGCAGTAAAAGGATAAGTCCAAGTCAGCATGGATTTATGAAAGGGAAATTATGCTTGACTAATCTTCTGGAATTTTTTGAGGATATGATGTAAAATGGATGAAGGGGAGCCAGTGGATGTCATGTATCTAGACTTTCAGAAAGCCTTTGATAAGGTCCCACATGGGAGACTGGTGAGCAAAATTAGAACAAATGGTATTGGGGGTAGAGTGTTGACATGGATAGAGAATTGGTTGGCAGACAGGAAGCAAAGAGTAGGAGTAAACAGGTCCTTTTCAGAATGGCAGGCAGTGGCGCGTGGAGTGGAGTGGAGTGCCGCAACTATTTACCATATATATTAATGATTTGGATGAAGGAATTAGAAGTGACACCAGCAAGTTTGCAGATGACACAAAGCTGGGTGGCAGTGTGAACTTCGAAGAGGATGTTAGGAGGTAGCAGAGTGACCTGGACAGGTTGAGTGAGTGGGCAGATGCATGGCAGATGCAGTATATTGTAGATAAATGTGAGGTTATCCACTTTGGCAGCAAAAACAAGAAGGCTCATTATTATCTCAATGGAGTCAGGTTAGGTCAGGGGGAAGTGCAGCGAGACCTGGTGTCCTTGTACACCAGTCACTGAATGTTGGCGTGCAGGTACAGCAGGCAGTGAAGAAAGCTAATAGCATGTTGACCTTCATAACGAGAGGATTTCAGCATAGGAGTAAAGTGGCTCTTCTGCAGTTGTATAGGGCCCTGGTAAGACCACATCTGGAGTATTGTGTACAGTTTTGGTCTCCTAATTTGAGGTAGGACATCCTTGTTATTGAGGCAGTGCATCGTAGGTTCACGAGATTGATCCCTGAGATGGCGGGACTGTCGTATGAGGAAAGATTGAAAAGACTAGGCTTGTATTCATTGGAGTTTATAATGATGAGAGGCGATCTTATAGAGACATATAAAATTATAAAAGGACTGGACAAGCTGGATGCAGGAAAAATGTTTCCAATGTTGGGGGAGTCCAGAACCATGGGCCACATAAAGGGGAGAATAAAGGGGAGGCCATTTAAAACTGAGGTGAGAAGGAACTTTTTCACCCAGACAGTTGTGAATTTGCGGAATTCTCTGCCTTAGAGGGCAGTGGAGCCCAAATCACTGGATGAATTTAAGAGAGAGTTAGATAGAGCTTTGGGGGCTAGTGGAATCTAGGGATATGGGGAGAAGTTGGGCACAGGTCACTGATTGTGGATGATCAGCCATGATCACAATGAATGGCGGTGCTGGCTTGAAAGGCCAAATGGCCTCCTCCTGCACCTATGTTTCTAACCACAAAACACAGAGAATGAATCTACTGAATAAAGATTGTTGTCTTTGATTAATTTCCACTGGTTGATTCAATTTTACAGTTTTGATCGCTGTTTTATTCTATAGGTGTCACCTTGTGGGACTTACAGACACTGCAGAATAACCTTGATTGTTATGATCAGCCCAGCACCGAGTTTCACATCATTGCATCAGACTCCCTGGAGAAGAAAGCTGCTGCCCTCAATGTGTCAGGGTCACTTAAGGCGAGTCTCCTGGGTGGGTTAGTGGAGGTGAAAGGGTCGGCAAAATATCTCAGTGACACAAAGGAATCTAAGCAACAAGCACGAGTTACCCTTCAGTACAAAACAACAACCAGGTTTGAGCAACTGACGATGAATCACTTAGGGAGACAGAATATTACCTACCCGAGTGTGTTTGATGAGGGCTCAGCCACCCATGTCATTACAGCAGTGCTCTATGGGGCCCAGGCCTTCTTTGTGTTTGACCAAATGGCTTCATCAGCAGAGAACACACAGGATATTCAGGGTAACATGGGGGCAATGATTAAACATCTCCCTAAGATTGCGATTCAGGGCGAAGCCTTCGTAAAAATGACAGAAGAACAAAAGTCTCATTCTGAGAAATTTAGCTGCACCTTTTATGGGGATTTCTCACTGAAGAACAACCCCACCACCTTCAAAGATGCCATCAATATCTGCGCAACCCTCCCAACCCTCCTCGGCCCAGGTGGAGAGCATTCAGTGCCCATCACAGTCTGGCTCTATCCGCTCAATAAACTCGACTCACAAGCTGCTCAGCTGGTGAGGGGGATCAGCGTGGGACTGGTCAATCGCTGTCAGAGTGTCCTGGAACAGCTCAGTGAGGCCGTGATGAGGTCCAAAGACCTGATGAAAGACAGTGTCGCCGATCAGTTTCCTGAGATCGGGAATAGGATACTGCACTTTCGAGAAATGTGTCTGGAGTACACACTAGTTTTCCAGGGGAATTTGGCGAGGTTTCTGCCATCCATTCGGGGCGGCGGGGAGGAGGAAGGATTACTGGTGAATATACTGAACAACAGGGAACAGTCACCATTCAAACACCAGGCACTGACCACGTGGCTGGATGACAAGGAACGAGAGGTGAAGGTAGTGAGACGTTACCTCAGCGGATTTAAAGATGTACCAATTGTGAAATCAAAGGGCGAGTTGGATGACAAGTTGATGGATCCAGCAACAGATTATGTTGTCTGCTTCACATTTACAACATTACATCGGGAGGACTTCTACCTGTCAGAGGCAAACAACCACCTCCAATCTCTCATAGCTCAGAACATGCAGGTACCCAATCCTGCTGACGGAGCCTGGGCAACAGGACACAGCGAGCACTGGTTTAACTCACGGTCTGTCTCCCAGAAAATGAAGAAGCAATTCCGATCGTTCCTGGATTTTGCCACAGCCAATAGAGCAGATGAGAAAGTAAAATTCCTTGTTAGTTCTGTGCAGAATGACAGCAAAGTGGGAGCGTCCATTTACCTGTATGAGGGAGAGTTTCTGGAGAACAAGTGCTTTGAACCCCCGTCACAGCCAGAGATACCGATGGTTAGTGGAACAACTCATGACAGTGTGACGCTGCAGTTACAGCCACCAAGATGTGGTGCAGTGAGATTGTGGGCTACAAGGTAGAGTACCAAGTTAGCCAGCAGGAGGAATGGACAATTCTGGACACACCTGATCAATGCCACTCCTTCACAATACCTGGGTTACAGCCACACCAGGAGTATCACATTCGATACAGAGCAGTGACCAAGGTCGGAGTCAGCAAGGCTAGTGAGAGCTACAAGAGCTTCACCCGGCCGGCAAGCCCACCTGGTAATCCGGTCTTCCAGGATTGTTCACCCAATCCAACACTGCACTGGGACAGACCAAGTCAGATTGGAGCTGATGTTAACATAATTCGATACAGCATTGAATATAGAGAAGAACTGTTAGTTAATTTCAACAAGAAAGGTGGATCATGGGACAAAGTTAAGACAACAGACACACAATGCTACTATCGTTTAAAGGGACTGAAACCCACGACCGACTACCGAGTCCGAGTGTCTGCCGACTGTGGAAAAACAGGATCTAGTGCAGCAAGTGAGGAGGTTCGAATAGAAATAGAATATGTACCAAACAGAATAGCCCTGAAACTTCGCAGAAAATCTCAATTAATATCCGAAGGAAAACCTTCCATTTACAAGCTCAATCTACAGAAGGAGGTAGCTGATAAATCCAAACAGCTTATGAAATGCTCCTTTGGAAACCCCACCACAAAACACACAATGAAGACAATTATGGTTCTGGGAGCAACTGGCACTGGAAAGACAACCCTCATCAATGGGATGTTCAACTACATCTTGGGCGTGGAATGGAGAGACAACTTCAGATACAAGTTAATACAGGAAGAGACAGGAAAGTCCCAGGCTGAGAGTCAGACATCCTCCATCACTGCCTACCAGCTCCATCATCAGGTAGGATTTAACATCGATTACTCTCTGACCATCATTGACACACCAGGATTCGGAGACACTAGGGGCATCGGCCGGGATCAACAGATCACTGAGCAAATCCACGAGTTCTTCACTTCCCCACAGGGTATTGATCAGATCGACGCCGTGTGCTTTGTTACTCAAGCCTCCCTGCCTCGCCTGACTCACACACAGAAATATGTCTTTGATTCAATTCTTTCTATTTTTGGCAAAGATATTGCAGAGAACATTCAGATCCTGGTGACTTTTGCAGACGGACAGCCTTCCCCCGTTCTGGATGCCCTGAAATTAGCTGATGTACCGTGTCCCAAAGACAACACGGGTCTGCCAGTACACTTCAAGTTTAACAATTCAGCCATTTTTGCCCAGCGTTCAACCTCTGGAAACTGTGGCACCGAGTGCAGATCCAATGACAGCGGAGTAGGGGGAGAGAACGATGATAACTTTGATGCAATGTTTTGGAAGATGGGAGCAAACAGCATGAAGAAATTCTTCACAGCTCTGAACACAATGGAAACCAGAAGTTTGAGTTTAACGAGAGAGGTTCTGAAGGAACGTAAGCAGTTAGAAGTTGCAGTGGTGGGATTGCAGAAGCAGATCCGATTTGGTCTCGCCAAACTGGAAGAACTCAGGAAAACGCATCAAGCTCTGAACCAACACCAGACCGAGCTGGATGCAAATAAAAATTTTGAATATGTGATTGATGTTACAATTCCTGTACAGTCGGATATCAGCGGGACTGGTAATTATATAACCAACTGTCAGAAATGTTTCTTTACCTGTCATTATCCCTGCTACATTCCTAACGACGATGGTAAACTTAATTGTGCTGCAATGGACCGAGAAGGGAACTGTAAGGTCTGCCCGAACAAGTGCATCTGGAATGTTCACTTCAACCAAAAGTACAAGTTTGATTATGAAAGGAAAAAGGAGAAGAAGACATACAGTGAGCTCAAAGAAAAGCACGAGAAGGCCTATGGTGCGAAGATGACCCAGCAGAATATTATGGAATCACTTGAGCAGGAGTTTGCTGAGGTTGAGAACACAGTTCTGGCGCTGATTGAACAATTATCGGGCAGCATTAGACGACTTGAAGAAATAGCTCTGAGGCCAAACCCATTATCCACCCCAGCTTACATTGACCTCATGATTCAGTCTGAGAAAGAAGAGGCGAAGCCTGGGTTCATGGAGCGAATTCAGACACTGAAGGAGGTAAAGGAACGGGCAGAGTTAATACAAAAGGTTGCAAATAATGAGGAACTGATACCAGGGGAGTCGAAGGGAGGTCGCAGAGGTCGGAAACGTGCTGGAAAAATGCCAGAAGGAATATTTTCTAATGTGAAAGATTAGTTCTTTTCCAATAAGTAGATGATAACCATTCCAACTGTTCCCAATAGAGGGTACAAATGTTTCACTCAGCCCATAAACAATCCATTGTTCTAATTCCCCCTCCTTCTCCTGCTTCACCTTCCCACAGCCTCTCACACCACACCTTGCTTCCTCAATGCTGCCCCAACCTCACCCGTTAGCTGCCACCCCCCTGGTCCGTGGCTTGTCACTACCAGGTCACTACCAGGTGCTACCTGGAGTGGCTTCTCATCCAAGTACCACGTCAATACTTCAGGAGAGCCTGAAGAATCTATCCACAACCCTTCCCGTTCCACGTCCCCGCGCCGAAAGCTCACCTAACATTGCGCTAGCGATTGAACTTGCAAATTAACCTTTTGGGAATTCTGCACCAGCACTCCTAAGCCCCTTTGCACCTCCGATTTCTGAATCCAATCCCCATTTAGAAATAAGTCTATGCCTTTTTGTCTACCTTTAAAATGCATGACTGCACAGTTTGCTACACTGTTTTCCATCTGCCTTCCAAAAAGAGAGGCTCCGATTTCTGCACTCACACATTGAGCAAGGTGCACATTTGAGCAATGGGGAGACAGATGGTTGAGAATTGACATCTCCCTGATCTGCAGATGGTTCCCTGTGAATGAGCTTTTATGAATGAATACTTGATTGTCACATGTGACAAGTCACAGTGAAATCCTGTGCTTGCATACCCAAGGTATGCAAATAGTTGCCTATAAAGGGCGCTTACAAAGTTACAAAGTACCCCTGGGCCACGTCCCCCCTTGTACCCCCCCCCCCCCCCCCCGCCTTGAGGGAGGAGCCAGCGCTGCCGTCGCGGCTGCGGCTTGCCTGCAGTCCGTCTGTCTTTTGTGTTTTTTGTTGTTTTTGTCTCAATTGTAGTGTTAATATGATGTAGTGTTGTATGTTATGTTTTGGGGGGGTGGGAGGGAACGGGAACTGTAACTGTAACATTCTCTCTCCAGAACGGAGACGCGACCTTTGTTCTGTATCGTGTCTCCGTTCCCGTTGCGGCCTACCACCGGCCATGCACCTGGGACCACCTGGGTCTCTGGTTCGCAGAGCCCGCGGTCCGGACTCACCACCTGCGGCGCTGGCTGCCTGCGAATGCTGCGGGAACGGCTGCGACTCGTCTCCGGAGGCTCCGGCGCGGGCCGCGTGGACGTCGGAAGCCCGCAGGCACCCTGGATGGGGGCCGACATCGGGAGCTCCGGCAGCGGCAGAGGCAACGTGTTCGCCCGCCCCGAATCGCGGCGCTTGGGTCTGCCCGCCACGGACCTTTCACCATCCGGCGCGGCCTGAAATAGGCCGCGGGATTTTTTTTCACCGCCCAGCGGGGGCTTCAATATCGGGAGCCCCGACCGCACCGACGTGGCAACTCCAACAGCCTGACCGCGGGACAAGACGGCAGGGAAGAGAAAAAGACATTCTGGCCTTCCATCACAGTGAGGAGGGACTGGAGGAGACTCACTGTGATGGATGTTTCTTTTTGTTTGGTGTTAGTTGTGATTGTATGTGTTATTGCATTTTTATTGATTAATCTTATTGGTCTTATTGTTCAACTGCGGGTAATGTTTCATTTTACTACACATTTATGTGTATGTAACAAATAAACGACTATTGACTATTGACCTCATGGCGGTCCCACCACGCCGGGTCTTCCATTGTTCTCCCCCCTCCCTCTCACGGCGGTCCACGCACGCAGGGTCTTCAATTCCCTTCGCCCCTCTGATGGCAGTCCCCCCACGCCGGGTCTTCCATTGTTCTCCCCCCTTCCCCCACATGGCAGTCCCCCCACGCCGGGTCTTCCATTGTTCTCCCCCCCCCCTCACGGCGGTCCCCCCACGCCGGGTCTTCCATTGTTCTCCCCCCCCCTCACGGCGGTCCCCCCACGCCGGGTCTTCCATTGTTCTCCCCCCTCCCTCTCACGGTGGTCCCCCCACGTCGGGTCTTCCATTGTTCTGCCCCCCCTCACGGCGGTCCCCGCACCCCGGGTCCTCCATTGTTCTCCCCCCTCCCCCTCACGGCGGTCCCCCCCACGCCGGGTCTTCCATTGTTCTCCCTCCCTCCCCCTCACAGTGGCCCCCCCACGCCGGGTCCTACTTTGTTCCTTTCCTCGGCAAGTCCTCACTTCCACATGGTCCATCCTCGGCCGTTGGTCAGCGCCATCATCGACGGCTGCATGGACCTCTCCACTATTGCCACTGGGTCCTCTCTGGACATCTCCGTGGCACTGACCCATGCCCACTAAATGACCATTACGCTAATGGGGGGTTCTGCCCCCATTGAGAAAATCTTACAGCATCCACAGCACAGGAGAACAGCACAAATGTTGTTCCTGGGGACATGTCTAATATTTCTCCCTTGCTGATATCCAAACAGATTGTCCCACAGCCATTTGCAGGATCTCACTGGACACTTATCGTTCATAAGTGATACGAGCAGAATTGTGCAGGAAGGAGCTGCAGATGCTGGTTTACACTGGAGAAAGATGCAAAATGGTGGAATAACTCAGCGGGACAGGCAGCATCTCGGCATAGAAACATAGAAAATAGGTGCAGGAGTAGGCCATTCGGCCCTTTGAGCCTTCATCGCCATTCAATATGATCATGGCTGATCATCCAGCTCAGTAACCTGTACCTGCCTTCTCTCCATACCCCGATCCCTTTAGCCACAAGGGCCACATCTAACTCCCTCTTAAATATAGCCAATGAACTGGCCTCGACTACCTTCTGTGGCGGAGAATTCCACAGATTCACCACTCTCTGTGTGAAGAAATGTTTTCTCATCTCGGTCCTTAAAGACTTCCCCCTTATCCTTAAGCTGTGACCCCTAGTTCTGGACCTCCCCAACATCGGGAACAATCTTACCGCATCTAGCCTCTCCAACCCCTTAAGAATTTTATATGTTTCTATAAGATCCACCCTCAGTCTTCTAAATTCCAGCGAGTACAAGCCGAGTCTATCCAGTCTTTCTTCATATGAAAGTCCTGCCATCCCAGGGTTCAATCTGGTGAACCTTCTCTGTACTCCCTCTAAGGCTACAATGTCTTTCCTCAGATTAGGAGACCAAAACTGTACATAATACTCCAGGTGCGGTCTCACCAAGGCCCTGTACAACTGCAGCAGAACCTCCCTGCTCCTATACTCAAATCCTCTTGCTATGAATGCTAACATACCATTCGCTTTCTTCACTGCCTGCTGCACCTGCACGCTTGCTTTCAATGACAGAGAAGGAGTGGGTGACGCTTTGGGTCTGAAGAAGGGGCTCGACCTGAAACATCACCCATTCATTTCATCCAGGATGCTGCCTGTCCCGCTGAGTTACTCCACCATTTTAGTGTCTACCTACACATAATACACACATTGGTACACACACGTGGCACGCATGCACAAAACACACACAAGTACATACACGGCATGCACGGACACACATACATACACACACAAGGCGCACGCAGATGCACATATATATACCCACACTCATCACTCATCAGTCTGAAGAAGGGTCTTGTCCCGAAACGTCACCCATTCCTTCTCTCCAGAGATGTTGCCTGTCCTGCTGAGTTACTCCCGCGTTTTGCTTCTATCTTAAATACACACACAGACAGGCAGGGAATTCCTTCACGTTTCGGGTGACGTTTCGGGTCGAGACCCTTCTTCAGAAAAACTCAATGGCCTGCAATGACCAGTATACCGCTGAGTTACTCCAGCATTTTGTGTCTATCATAGGAGCAGAATTAGGCCATTCAGCCCAGCAAGTCTACTCCGCCATTCAATCATGGCTGATCTATCATTCCCTCTTAACCCCATTCTCCTGCCTTCTCCCCACAATCCCTGACACCCGTACTAATGAAGAATCTATCTATCACTGCCTTAGAAAATATCCATTCACTTGGCCTCCACAGCCGTCTGTGGCAAAAATCCCACAGATTCACCACCCTCTGACTGACTCCACACCACCACATACAAGGACACAGTTTTACCAGAGAATGAATACTCACATTGTACCAACAGAGCGTTCAACACGAGAACCAGTGTGATCACCAAGAATATGGGCAGGTACAATCTAACCAAGCTCTGGGATGGGGTTCAACAAAATAAATCACCTTTGGTTCTTGTAGATTTTAATTTAAATGTCTAGGATGCAGAAAAGACTTCCCTTTGCATCTATCATGTTTTTGATTCAATTCAATGATTAAGTGATATTTTATTGTCACGCATCTAGGTACAATGAAGTTCTTTGATTTTGGTGTACAATCTGTCATCACACAGCAGACTTCTCATTTATATTTTGTATTCCACCAGGTGGCGCCACCAGTACTGGCACTGGCTGCCTCGCCAACAGTCCGTTTGTCCTTTCTAATGTTTTTATTGTTTTAAGTATGTGTTCAAAGTAAGTTTTAGCATTTCTTGGTTTGTTTTATGTGGGGGTGGTGAGTTGGGGGAAACATTTTTTCAATTTATCTCAGTCCCCACTACGGCCTAACATCGAGGAGTTGGCGGCCTATCCTGAAGACCGGCCCGGCGCTTCATGCCGCGGGCGCGGGGCGGACTTTAACATCACGGAGCTGTGATCCTTTGCCGAGGATCGACTGTGGAGAGCTCCAACCTCAGGGCCTGTGGACTTTAACACCGTGAAGCCCGCGGTCTCTGGTAAGAAGAGGCCGATTCGGGAGCTCCATGCTGTGGAGAATGTTTCAACCGTCCCGACGCAGGGAGTTTCGATCATACCGACGCGAAGCTTCTGACAGTTGGCAGCGGCGACTGCGGATGGTTAAACACCCCCGACCGCCAGTGAACACAAAGAGGAAGCTGATTGAATTTTATTACCTTCCATCACAGTGAGGAATGTGGAATCCGCTGTGGTGGATGTTTATGTAAAAATTTATTTTATGTGGCTGTGTGTCTTGATGCTTTTCACTTAGTATGGCTGTATGGCAATTTCACTGTACCTTAATTGGTACATGTGCCAATAAATTGATCTTGAAATGCTGGGCAATACACAAAGAGTCTGCATGTTTCTGGCTTCGACAAACTTTCAGAAGTTCTTCGTGCTGTCTGATCTTCTCACAGCGGTGAACCAGGGCTGTTGTTGCACGTGCATGGAGCACAATGCACGGTGGCGCAGCGGTAGAGTCGGTGCCTGCAGATCAACCATATTTATCCCTGTCTATATAACCTTCACCACATATCGTATGCATGATACACATTCCGCTATGTAATCCAGTCCAGGATTTAGGTAGGACTGGAGTCACTGATATAGTCAGCTTGTTGCTTGTTCCCTTGCTGGTTAGTCTGTAAGCTTAAGCCAGGAACTCAACAGTATGTATTGCTCTCTCTGCATTGGTTTAATAAATGCTTTATGGTTCACTGAATACTTTGTATTGGATTGATTACAAAACACTGCCTTACAGCACTTGCAGCGCCAGAGACCCGGGTTCGATCCTGACCACGGGTAATGTCTGTTTCGGAGTTTGTACATTCCCCCCGTGACCTGCGTGGGTTTTCTCCGAGATCTTCAGTTTCCTCCCACACTCCAAAGGCGTCCAGGTATGTAGGTTAATTGGCTTGGTATAAGTGTAAATTGTCCCTAGTGTGTGTAGGATAGTGTTAAAGTGCGGGGATCGCTGGTCGGTGCGGACTTGGCGGGCCGAAGGGCCTGCTTCCACGCTGTATCTCTAAACTAAACGAAACGTGGACAACCCGAGTCTCACAGAAAACCTGGGTCTCTGGCGCTGTAAGGGCTGGAAGGCTGCAACTCTGCCGCTGCGCTGCCATTACGCTATATTGACCAGTTTTTCCGATCTTGCTTCCCCACTATGCATTTTTATTTTGGTTAAATGGATCAAAAACTACTCATCTTCCTTATAATTTTCAAATGTCCTACATCACGTCTGGAGAGATATTTATCCACACAAGGAAACCAGACTGAGAGATCGTGTGAATAGTGGGAAAGATGTTGTCAAGCTGGAAAGGATACAGAGAAGATTTACAAGGATATTGACAGGGTTAGTGGGTGTGAGCTGTAGGGAAAGGGTGAGCAGGTTGGGACTCTATCCTTTGTAGAGCAGCAGGATGTAGTGTGATCTTGTACAGGTGTTTGAAATCATGAGAGGAATAGAGTCTCTTTTGCCCAGAGAAAGTGAATCGGGGACCAGAGGACATAGGTTTAAAGTGAAGGGGAAAAGATTTAAGAGTAATTTGAGGGGTAACTTTTTCACACACAGGGTGGAGGGTGTATGGAACAAGCTGCCAGAGGAGGTAGTTAAGGCAGGGACTAACCCAACATATAAGAGACGTAAAGTACACTGGAGTGAACGGAATGCTATCATACGCTGATAAGGTAATTTAACAAGTGTGGAGAGGGGCTGCATGATGGCGCAGTGGTAGAGTTGGTGCCTTACAATGCCGGAGACCCCGGGTTCGGTCCTGACTACGGGTGCTTGTCTGCACGGAGTTTGACCTGTGGCCTCCCCGTGTTTTCTCCCACACTCCATAGACGTGCAGGCCTGTCGGTTAATTGGCCTCGGTATAATTGTAAATTGACCCTAGTGTGTTGGATAGTGTTAGTGTGCGGGAATTGTTGGTCGGTGTGGACTCGGTGGGCCGAAAGGCCTGTTTCCACGCTGTATCTCTAAACTAAATTAACTAAACTAAACTAAACCAAACGTGGACAACCCGAGTCTCGCAGAAAACCTGGGTCTCTGGCGCTGTAAGGGCTGGAAGGCTGCAACTCTACCGCTGCGCTGCCACACCGCCTTGTGGGACAGTTTTTCCTATCTTGATTCGCCACTGTGTATTCTGTTGGGTTA
Organism: Rhinoraja longicauda; assembly: GCF_053455715.1. Taxonomy (NCBI): domain Eukaryota; kingdom Metazoa; phylum Chordata; class Chondrichthyes; order Rajiformes; family Arhynchobatidae; genus Rhinoraja; species Rhinoraja longicauda. The sequence goes on along the minus strand of NW_027601488.1, from coordinate 41,120 downwards.
AACGGATTAAAAACTACTCATCTCTCTCTCTCTCTCTCCCTCTCTCTCTCTCTCTCTCTCCTCTCTCTCTCTCTCTCTCTCTCTCTCTCTCTCTCTCTCTCTCTCTCTCTCTCTCTCTCTCTCTCTCTCTCTCCCAAGTCGCACCAGCTTCTCATTTTCACCCAAAAAACAGCTAATAATGGCCTGTTTCCGTTATCATCGTTACTTTTTGCATATCTTTAATTCATTGTTCTTTATCTCTCTATATCATCGCCTATATATCTCGTTTCCCTTTTCCTTGATCAGTCTGAAGAAGGGTGTAGATCCGATACGTCACCCATTCCTTCTCTCCAGTGATGTCCCTCTGGGTTACTATGCTTTTTTTGTGTCCATCTATAGTTTAAACCAGCATCTGCAGTTCCTTCCTACACATGTAAATCAAATCTATCCATTGTCCTTGAGTTTGACGTGATTTTATTTTAGCTTCGTTTTAACTGATCTGGTTTGATAACACGCAAAACAATGATTTCACTGTAACTCATGCCAATATTAAACCTCAACCTAAACTCTTCGACATGACAGAGGTATGTACCCCAATGCGCTGGTCAATAAAGGCAAGCAAAGTGTAACACGCTGGCGCAGTTGTGGAGTTGCAGCGCCGGAGACCCAGGATCTTGTCAGTACGGAGTTTGTACGTTCTCCCCGTAACCGCGTGGGTTTTCTCCGAGATCTTCAGTTTCCTCTCAGACTCCAAAGACGTGCAGGGTTGTACGTTAATTGGCTTGGTATGAATGTAAATTGGCCCTAGTGTGTGTAGGATTGTGTTAGTGTGCGGGGATCGCTGGTCGTCCCGGACTCGGTGAGCAGAAGGGCCTGTTTCCACGCAGTATCTCTAAACTAAACCGAACGAGACTGGAATGGAGTCATTGGCGTGTTAAATTCTCACATGCTCTATGAAAAAAATCATGATCATAATATCTCAAAATGTTGACAGATGTGTGCAGCTCAGAGTCAGGAGGGGGACAGTCTTGTGATCACACAGAATCACCATCTCACCGGAGGCACTCGCTCAGTCATTGAGAGCCCCCAACGCAGAAAGGCCTTCTGGTACCTGCCGCCCCCATGAACAGTTTGTGGAGTCAAATGCTGATGACAGGAGAAGTTTTATAGACAACGGACAATAGACAATAGGTGCAGGAGTAGGCCATTCGGCCCTTCAAGCCAACACCACCATTCAATGTGATCATAAATTCCTCCTCATCTCCTTCTTAAAGAACTGTCCTTTAATTCTGAGGCTGTGACCTCTGGTCCTAGACTCTCCCATTGTGGAAATATCCTCTCCACATCCACTCTATCCAAGCGTTTCACTGTTCAATAACACAAGAACACAAGAAAATAGGAGCAGGAGTAGGCCAACCGGCCCCTCGAGCCCGCTCTGCCATTCAATACGATCATGGCTGATCCTACCCCAACTCCCTTCCCACTATCGCCCTCCTTCCCACCCAAAAGAACCGTGCGATCTCCTGGGAGAGGCGATAAACCGGATAAAAACCCAGGCCAATTTGGGGAAAAAATCCGGGAAATTCCTCTCCGACCCCAAGCTAGGCGATCGAAACTTGTCCAGGAGATTACTCGGGTCTTACTATACTAACCATAGCTCATGTCCACTTCTCTGCCCGCTCCCCGTAACCGCTAATTCCCTTGTCTATTAAAAAACAATCTATTTCTGTTTTTAATTTATTTAACGTTCCTGCATCCACAGCTCCCTGAGGCAGCGAATTCCACAGACTAACCACCCTCTGAGTGAAGAAGTTTCTCCTCATCTCAGTTTTAAAAGAGCCCCCTCTTATTCTAAGACTATGCCCCCTATTTCTGGTCTCCCCGATCATCGGAAACATCTTTAGCGCATCCTCCCGATCAAGGCCCCTCACGATCTTATACGTTTCAATAAGATCGCCTCTCATTCTTCAAGTTTCAATGAGGTCCCCCCTCATCCTTCTAAACTCCAGTGAGTACAGGCCCAGTGCTGAAAAATGCTCATCATATGTTAACCCACTCATTCCTGGGATGATTCTTGTAAACCTCCTCTGGGCTCTCCCCAGAGCCAGCACATCTTTCCGCAGGTATGGTGCACAAAATTACTCACAATACTCCAAATGCGGCCTGACCAGCGCCTTATAGAGCCTAAGCATTACATCCCTGTCCTCAAGTTAGGCTCCATCTGCCATTTCTCCACCCATTTCTGCATTTGGTCTATATCCCGCTGTATCTTCTGATAGCCTTCCACACTGTCTGCAACTCGGGCAGTGGTAGAGTTGCTGCCTTACAGCACTTGCAGCGCTGGAGTCCCGGGTTCGATCCCGACTACGGGTGCTGTCTGTACGGAGTTTGTATGTTCTCCCATTGACCATGTGGAGTTTCTCCAAGATCTTCGGTTTCCTCACACACTCCAAAGACGTAGAGGTATGCAGGTTAATTCGCTTGGTGTATGTGTAAATCGTCCCTAGTGTGTGTTGGGTAGTGTTAAGTGTGTGGTAGTGTGAATGTGCGGGAATCGTTGTTTGGTGCGGACTCGGTGGGCCAAAGGACCTGTTTCTGCTCTGTATCTCTAAAATTAAAAAGCTAAACAACTCCTCCAATTTTGGTGTTGTCAGCAAACGTACTCCCTGTCGTCAGCAAACTCACTCATATTTTGTTCTCATTTCAGATTTTCAAGTTTCTTCTGCTTTCTGATGAGGGCAGATAGATAGTCTCACTATGGGAATTTGTGGAGCTCATCAGGGCTGTGGATTAACAGGAGGAACTGAGATTCACCTAAAGTCTGTTCTTTATGTCGGAGGCTTTCTTCTGTATCTAAGGGGATCTGAGATTTTCAAGTCTATGCCTATCCCTTTGAATCAATAAATCAATGTAAACCTCTCCCGTTGTGTTAACAAACATATCTCCACCAGATGTTCCACGAACACAGAACAGACCTGTTGCAGACCTTCAGTGCAGTCATAAACTCTGTTCGTCTTTGGTTTAAATTTTTATTGTGCTCTTTAATTCAGTGTGTTTTTGAAAAATGTCTTTCACAATGAATGAATGAATGAATGAATGAATGAACGAACGAATGAATGAATGAATGAATGAATGAACGAATGAATGAATGAATTAATGAACGAATGAATAAGTTTATTGGCCACGTATGTGCATATACAAGGAATGTGCCTTGGTGTCCCGCTCGCAAGTAACAACACGAGCATACAATAAACAATTAGGAATAAAGCATAAAACATTAAAAGATTAAGCACACAACATTACATGTGAGTGAAATAAACCAGAGCAAAAAGAGACGACAGACTTTGGTTGTTGAGTGGAGCTACTACTTGCGGAAAGAAGCTGTTTTTATGTCTGGCTGTTGTTGCTTTGACAGTCCGGCCTTCCAGAGGGAAGTGCTTCAAAGAGTTTGTTGCCAGGGTGAGAGGCGTCAGAGATGATCTTGCCCACTCGCTTCCTGGACCTTGCAGTGTACAGTTCGTCAATGGGGGGGGGGAGGTTGCAGCCAACAACCTTCTCAGCTGATCGAACGATTCGTTGCAGCCTGAATAAGATAGACACAAAATGAAGGAGGAACAAATGCGGATGGTACCAAAATAGGTGAAGGGGCAGGTAGTGCAGAGAAAGCAGGGACTCTGCAGAAGGACTTGGACAGGTTTGGAGAGTGGGCAGGGAAGCGGCAGATGGAATATTGTGTAGCAAAGTGTGGAGTCATGCATTTTGATAGTGCGCAACAAAGGCGCAATCTGTTTTCTCAATGCGGAGAGAATCCAGAAATGGGAGGTGCAAAGGGCTGGTGCGGGATTCTCAAAAAGTTAACCTGCAAGTCGAATCGGTTGTAAAGAAGGCAAATGCATTGCTAGCGTTTATTTCACAAGGGCTATTATACAAAAACAGGGATGGAATGCTGAGGCTCTATAAGACGCTGGTCAGGCCACATTTGGGATATTGTGAGCAATTTTGGGCACCATATCTGAGGAATAATGTGTTGGCTCTGGAGAGGGTCCAGAGGAGGTTAAAAAATGATCCCAGGAATGAGTAGGTTAACATATGATAAGCATTTGTAGACACTAGGCCTGAACTCGGTGGAGTTTAGAAGAATGACGGGGGGTCTCATTGAAACGAATACTGAAAGGTTTGGATAGAGTGGATGTGGAGAGGATGTTTCCATTAGTGGGAGAGTCTAGGACCAGAGGTTATAACGTCAGAGTTAAAGGACGTTCCCTTAGGAAGGAGGAATTTCTTTGGTCAGAGGGTGGTGAACCTGTGGAACTCTTTGCTACAGAAAGCTGTTGAGGCCAAGTCAGTTGATATTTCTAAAGCAGAGATAGATAGATTCTTGATTAGTACGGGTAAGAGGGGTTCTGGGGAGAAGGCAGATGAATGGGGTTAGGAGGGAGAGATAGAGCAGCCATCATTGAATGGTGGAGTAGACTTGATGGGCCAACTGGCCTAATTCTGTTCCTTTCACGTATGACTTTATGACCTTATGAACTCAGCGGGTCAGGAATAATCTCTGGAGAAAACGAATAGGTGATGTTTCGGGTCGAGACCCTTCAGACTGAGAGTCAGGGGGGAGGGAAACAAGCGATGTGAAAAGGAACAAATGAACAAATGAATGAAAGTTGTGGAAAATGACAAATCAAAGCTAAGAATGGTACATTGGTGTCTGTGGAAAAGATGATAACGAGTGAATCCAAACAGTGAAACTCAGAAGGATGACAGTAACACTAGTAGGCCAACGAGAGTGGGTGAACGATAGAGAGAGATGGAATGCAAGGGTTACTTGACGTTAGAGAAATCAATAATCATATCCATGGGTTGTAAGCTGCCATTATAAGTGCTCTAAGACATAAAATGCTGGAGTAACTCAGCGGGTCAGGCAGCATCTCTGGAGAGATGGAATGGGTGACGTTTCAGCGGGTCAGGCAGCATCTGTGGAGAGAAGAAATGGGTGACCATTCAGCGGGTCAGGCAGCATCTCTGGAGAGCAGGAATGGATGACGTTTCCAGTTGAGAACCTTCTTCAGGCTGGTTAGGGATAGGGGAAACGAGAGATATAGGCGATGATGTGGAGGGCGATGGTTTCGCGGAACACCTTCGCTCAGTCCGCCTGAACCTACCTGATATCCCGGTTGCCAAACACATTAATTCTCATTCCCATTCACTGAGATTCACTGTACCTTAATTGGTACATGTGACAATAAACTGACCTTTGGACCTTTCGACCTTTGAACCCATTCCCACACTGACCTTTCTGTCCTGGGCCTCCTCCATTGTCAGAGTGAGGCTAAATCCAAATTGGAGGAACAGCACCTCATATTTCGCTTGGGCAGCTTACAGCCCAGTGGTATGAATACTGATTTCTCTCACTTCAGGTAGCCCCAACATTCCCTCTCGCTCTATCCCACCCCCACACTAGTCACACTAACTTCAGCCATGATCACAATGAATGGCGGTGCTGGCTCGAAGGGCTAAATTGTCTCCTGCACCTATTTTTTATGTTTCTATGTTTCTCGTTTTCACCCAACAAACAGCTGACTATGGCCTGTTTCCTTTATCATCGTTATTTTTTTACATATCTTTCATTCATTGTTCTTTATGTCTCTACATCATCGTCCATATCTCTCGTTTCCATTATCCCTAACCAGTCTGGTGAAGGATCTCGCACAAAAACGTCACACATTCCTTCTCTCCAGAGATGCTGCCTGTCCTACTGAGTTACTCCAGCATTTTGTGTCTATCTTCAGAAACTAGCATCTGCAGTTCCTTCCTACACTCTTGGTTGCCATCGTGTGGCCATGTATGGTCTTGCCAAAACGATGAAATGTCGTGATGGCACGGTGGCGCAGCTGTAGAGTTGCTGCGTCGGAGCCCTTACAGCGGCGGAGACCCAGGTTCGATCCTGACTACGGGTGCTGTCGTCTGTACCTTCCCCCCGTGTGGGTTTTCTCGGAGATCTTCGGTTTCCTCCCACATGCCAAAAGTGTACAGGTTTGCAGTTTAATTGACTTGGTGTGTAAATTGTCCCGAGTGTGTGTAGGACAGTGTGCGGTCGGTATGGACTCGGTGGGCCGAAGGGCCTGTTTCCATCCTTTATCTCTAAATACCGGCAACTGCACTTCCAAAGTCCTTTGTCGACTGTGTATAAAAATTGTTGATTGTCACTCCTTGACCATCTTATTTACTGTCCTAGGTAGACACAAAATGCCGGAGTAAATCAGCGGGACAGGCAACATCTCTGGAGAGAAGGAATGGGTGACGTTTCGGGTCGAGACCCTTCTTCAGACTGATCTTTTTGAGGTTAGAGTAGATAAGGGGAGTGGAAAGGTTGAGATGGTTGAGATCACGGAGGAGGGGGAGCAACAGGATACTTAAAGTATTAATAATTTGACACTGGATCGCAACTTTTTGGGTCTTTGGGTACGGGTTACACAGATAAGGATGTAAATGTGTTTAGTAGCAGATACATGGATGGGACAGGGTTGGAGGGATATGGACCAAGCGCAGGCAGGTGGGACTATTGTAGCTGGGACATGTTGGGCCGGTGTGGGCAAGTTGGGCCGAGGGGCCTGTTTCCACACAGTATCACTCTCTCTACCACCTAGCGGGTTTTGAGTGCCGCATGTGTCGAGGTAAGGACAATGAATATGTTGTCAACGGATGCTAACTATCGTCTTTTGGACCCCACGAGCAACAAAGGTGACATCAATAAAGCTGTTAATGGCGGGTCTCCGAGAACCCGGATACAGTGGAACTAACAGTTAGTATGTTCGGTAATATATACTGTCTGGGGTCTTTTGGATTCTGTGAGCAAAAGAGTACAAAGGCAAGGGAAATTATTAGAAATAGAAAATAGTTGCAGGAGTAGGTCATTCGGCCCTTCGAGCCAGCACCGCCATTCAATATGATCATGGCTGATCATCTAAAACAGTACCCCGTTCCTGCTTTTCCCGCATATCGCTTGATTCCGTTAGCCCTAAGAGCTAAATCTAATTCTCTCTTGAAAATATCCAGTGATTTGGCCTCCACTGCCTTCTGTGGCAGAGAATTCCACAGATTCACAACTCTCTGGGTAAAAAAAAAACATGTTAATGGCAGACGCCAGCATTTTATTTCAAAATAGACGTTATTCAAGAAATAAATATACAATACATGTTCCGTGCAAAAAAACAAACTTCATCCGACATTAATAATAATAATAATGCATTACATTTATATAGCGCTTTTCAAACACTCAAAGACGCTTTACAGGGATTTCTAGAACATAGACAAGCGAATAAATAGATAAATAAGTAAACGAGCAGAAAAAGGAGACAGAAGGTGAGGTGACCTTCAGTGGTTGAAGGCAGTGCTGAACAGGTGGGACTTCAGTGATGTTTTGAATGTGGTGAGTGAGGAGGAGTCTCTGACGGTTTGGGGTAGTGAGTTCCATAGGGTGGGAGCAGCGATGAAGAAAGCCCTGTCCCCCCAGGAACTGAGTTTGGTCCGGATGGGGGGGGGGGGGGGGGGGGGGGACAGGAGATTGGCAACAGCAGAGCGGAGGGTGCAGGTGGGAGTGTGCCTGTGGAGGAGATCAGTCAGGTAGGATGGGGCCAGGTTATCGAGGGCTTTGTAGGTCATGAGGAGGATTTTGTACTGGATTCTCTGGGGGATGGGGAGCCAGTGGAGTTTGTAATGGACGGGGGTGATATGGTCACGGATCGGGGAGTGGGTGAGTAGACGGGCAGCGGAGTTTTGGATGTATTGAAGTTTACTGATGATTTTTGAGGGTGAGCCATAGAGGAGGCTTTTGCAGTAGTCCAGACGGGAGGTGATGAAGGCGTGGATGAGGGTTTCTGCAGCTGTGGAGGAGAGGGATGGACGGAGACGGGCAATGTTTTTGAGGTGGAAGAAGGCTGTCTTTGTGATGTGTTTGATGTGTTTGTCGAATTAGAGGATTTGATCAAAGATGATTCCAAGATTCCGGGTGTGAGGGGAGGTGGATACTGGGAGACCATCAATATTGAGGATGAAGTTTTGGGTGGATTTGGTGAGCGTTTTTGGACCAATGATGATGATTTCAGATTTGTTGCAGTTGAGTTTGAGGAAATTTGATTGAAGCCAAGAATTTATTTCAGTGATGCAGTTTGTCAGTGTCGAGTGTATGGTGGTGGAGAATGACTTGGTGGAAATGAGGAGCTGGATATCATCGGCGAAGCAGTGGAAGTTGAGACCATGACGGCGGATTCATTGACCAAGGGGGAACAGGTAGAGGATGAAGTGGAGGGGGCCATGGACTGAGCCTTGGGGGACACCTTGGGGGAGGGGAGCGGTGGGGGATTTACAGTTGTTAATGGAGATGAACTGGTGCCTGTCAGAGAGGTAAGATTTGAACCAGGATAGGGCTCTGCCGGTGATGTTAAAGGAGGTTTCAAGTCGGGTGAGGAGAATGGAGTGATTTATGGTGTCAAAGGCGGCGCTGAGGTCAAGTAGGATGAGGATGTTGCAGTTGCCAGCGTCGGAGGAGAGGAAAAGGTCGTTTGTGATTTTGAGGAGCGCAGTTTCAGTACAGTGGTTGGAGCGGAATCCGGATTGGAAAGTTTCATACAGGCTATTGGTAGAGAGGTCGTATTTGAGTTGGGAAGCTACAGCACGTTCCAAAACTTTGGACAGAAAGGGTACGTTGGAGATTGGTCTGAAGTTGTTTGGGGTGTCAATAGACAATAGACAATAGACAATAGGTGCAGGAGTAGGCCATTCAGCCCTTCGAGCCAGCACCGCCATTCAATGCGATCATGGCTGATCACTCTCAATCAGTACCCCGTTCCTGCCTTCTCCCCATACCCCCTCACTCCGCTATCCTTAAGAGCTCTATCCAGCTCTCTCTTGAAAGCATCCAACGAACTGGCCTCCACTGCCTTCTGAGGCACAGAATTCCACACCTTCACCACTCTCTGACTGAAAAAGTTCTTCCTCATCTCCGTTCTAAATGGCCTACCCCTTATTCTTAAACTGTGGCCGCTTGTTCTGGACTCCCCCAACATTGGGAACATGTTTCCTGCCTCTAATGTGTCCAATCCCCTAATTATCTTATATGTTTCAATAAGATCCCCCCTCATCCTTCTAAATTCCAGTGTATACAAGCCCAATCGCTCCAGCCTTTCAACATACGACAGTCCCGCCATTCCGGGAATTAACCTAGTGAACCTACGCTGCACGCCCACGTCAGGGTTGAGACCAGGTTTTTTCAGAATGGGGGTGACAGCAGCGATTTTGAGGGATGGCGGGACGATGCCAGTGGACAGGGAGGAGTTTATTGTTGCAGTGATAAGTGGAGAGAGAGCAGGAAGGCAGGCCTTGACAAAGCTGGAGGGGATGGGGTCCAGAGAGCAGGTGGCAGTTTTTATTCCTGTGAAGAGGTCAGAGAGGTCGGTGGTGGAGACTGGGGAGAACTGAGGCAGGGGTTGACAGGATAAGGGGGGGCAGGTGGTTTGAGGTTGGTGGTTAAGGTGCTGTAGATGCTGTCTATTTTGCTTTGGAAGAATGAAAGGAAAGTGGTGCATTTGTCAACTGTGAATGATTGGGAGATGGTGTCCAGGGGGCTGAGGAGTTTGTTTATTGTAGAGAAGAGTGCTTTTGGGTTTCCAGAGCCAGAGTGAATTATTTGAGAGTAGTAGGTGGAGTGGGCGCGGTAGAGGGCATCTTTGTAGTGCTGCAGGTGGTCTTTGTAGGCTTGGTAGTGAATTGTGAGACCTGTTTTGTTGCGGAGTCTTTCAAGTTGGCGGGCATGAGTTTTCATCATGCGGAGTTCGGGGGTAAACCAGGGAGCAGAGTGGGTGAAGGAAACTGTTTTGGTTTTTATAGGTGCAAGCTGGTCGAGGCAGGAGGAGAGAGTGTGGTTGTAGTAGACCCAAACACATCTTTACCCCACACCCTTGCCACTCATGTGGCGCACTGGCGTGGAAGTCCTACCCTCGTTTGAGGTCGTCTCTACCACACCCCGCCCCCCATGTCAAGCAGCAGAAGGACCATAGACTGTGGTCCTCCCCCACAGAGCCTTGGCGTTGGCTGCACCGAGCTTCAGTGCGTCCATCAGCACGTACTCCTGCAGTCTGCAGCAGGCCAGTCGGCAACATTCCCCGACGGACATCTCGCTCTGCTGGGAGGTCAACAAAGCTCGGGCAGACCAAAGAGCATCTTTCACTGAGTTGATGACCTTCCAGCAGCACTCGACGTACGTCTCTGAATGTGTCCCTGGCAACAGCCCATAAATCACACAGTCCTCAGTGATGGGGCTGGCAACTTGAACCAATGTATTAATAAACACCTCCAACAGTTTTTGGGACTTCCACACCCATGTATGGTCACCTCTCAGCCTCCTTTGTTCCAGCGAAATCACTTCCAATCTATCCAGCCTCTTGTTATTTCCCAGGGCATGCAGTCCAGGCAATCTATTGTGGATCAATAGATATCTTTAAGGCAGAGATAGATACATTTTTTATTAGACCGGGTGTCAGGGGTTATGGAGAGAAGGTAGGAGAATGGGGTTAAGAGGGAGAGATAGATCAGTCATGATTGAATGATGGATTAGATTTGATGGGCCGAATGGCCCAACTCTGTTACCATCATTTTTGACACGAATCTTTTCCACAATTTTCTAGATCAATCTCATCACTCCTGTCGTCAACGATTCAGTGGTGCTTTATTGTCACGTGTACATAGGCTCGGTGAAATGCTTTGTTTTGCGTGCAACCCAGTAAAATCGTACGGCAAACCATTTGGGGCGCAGCGGTAGAGTTGCTGCCTTACGGCCCTTGCAGCGCCGGGCACCCGGGTTCTAACCCGACTTCGGGTGCCGTCTGCACGGAGTTTGTACGTTCCCCCCGTGACCCGCGTGGGTTTTCCCCGAGATTTTCGGCTTCCGCCCACACTCCAAAGACGTGCAGGTTTGTAGGCTAATTGGCTTGGGTTTGTATACGTGGTATAAGTGTAAATTGTCCCTAGTGTGTGTACGCTTGTGTTGATGTGCGAGGATTGTTCAAGATTCCAGCATCTGCAGTCTCTCGTGTGCGTCTAAAGCTGAAGTTACAATCTTTTCATGCAAACCTTTCAGCGGAAATCTTATCAGCAACATTCCAGAAATAAGGAAAACACAATTTCTCTAAATTCCGAGTAATCGCTGTAGTCCCATTCCCATACCGACCTTTCTGTCCTGGGCCTCCTCCAATGCTAGAGTGGAGGAAACTGGAGGAACAGCACCTCATATTCTGCTTGGGTTGCTTACAACTCAGCAGTATAAACATTAAATCATCCAGTTTTCATTAATACCCACTGCCCCTTCTCTCTTTCCTGCGAACTTTCTCCCCACTATCCCCCTCCCCTCTCTCCCCACCCATCCCTGTCCACTTCCACCTAACTCCCTCCCTCCCTCCAGCTTTACGTTTCACTCCGCTTCTTCCCTCATCTGATTCCCCTTTGTCTCCTTGAGTCTAAAGAAGGGTCTCGGCCCGAAACGTCACCCATTCCTTCTCCCCGGTGCTGCTGCCTGTCCGGCTGAGTTACTCCAGCTCTTGGTGTCTACCTTTGGTTCAAACCAGCACCTGCAGTTCCTTCCTACCCCTTTGTCTGCACTTCAGATGGAACATTTGCCAACTATCCATCCGTATGCCAATAACCCATTCCCCCACCTCTCCTGTACCCAACTATCGCTTAGACATAAAAAGCTGGAGTAACTCAGCGGCGTCAGGCAACATCTCTGGAGAAAAGGAATAGGTGACGTTTCGGGTCGAGACCCTTCTTCAGACCCCAAAATCCTTTCTCCCCAAAATCCTTAAACACAACTGCCCTGGCAGACCCATTGTTGCTGCCTGCTCCTGTCCCACTGAAATCATTTCCATGTACCTGGACTCCATCCTATCCCCCCCCCTCCCCGTCCAATCTATCCAGACCAAATCCCCAGATACCTCACACGCCATTCCTCTCATTAATGACTTCCGCTTTCCGAGGCCCCACCCACTTATCCCTATTAATCCCCTCTCCAACTATCATATGTCAGGCTTTGTCAACTCCTCCTCTCTTTTCCAGCTTTCTCCTCCATACTCCATCACTCTGAGGAAGGGTCCCGAGTCGACCTGAAACGGCGTCCATGCCTTGCATCCACAGACGCCGCCCGACCTGATGAGTTCCTCCAGCACTTTATGATCAAGATTCCAGCACCTTGCGTCTCAACTGAGAACCTAACAGATGGCGTGCCTGTAAACGTGATGCTAAGATTTAGCTCTTAGGGCTAAAGGAATCAAGGGATATGGGGAGAAAGCTGGAACGTGGTACTGATTTTAGATGATCAGCCTCGAAGGGCCGAATGGCCTACTCCCGCACCTATTCTCTATGTTTCTATGACCCGGGCTCGGTAATTAGTCACCATGGCCCCCGCAAAATTGGCTAAAAACCCTCAGACACACACCGGAGGCGTTTACCAATGAGGTGAGTTTGAATGGAACTTGCATTCAGCAGTTTTAAACGCATTCTTATCTTCTATTAGTAATATCCCGTGGTTTTATTGGAGTTTCTTCGGAATATTTTCCGTGCTCGCCACGTTTGTTCTCACTCAGACCCGTTCATCACGCGTGGAACTCGGTGCAGGGAGCAGGGATTTAGATTTCTAGACAACTGGGATCTCTTCTGGGGTAGGGGTGACCTGTACAAAAGGGACGGGTTACACCTTAACAGCAGGGGGACCAACATTCTGCAGGTAGGTTTGCTAGTGCTACAAGTGTGGCTTTAAACTAAGTAGTGGGGGGGGGGGGGAGTGGTTGACAAACTGGGAATATGGAGATGGGGTTAAAGGGGAAGCAAATACAGGAGAAATTGCAAAGGACTCTCGAATGAATGGGGAGGGAAGTTCTAGAAGGGATAAGAGAGTAAGGTCAGGGCAAATTGTGACCGGTGTGAGAGTGGAGGTGAATACCGAAATTAAAGTGTTGTATTTAAATGCGCGAAGTATAACAAATAAAGTGGATGAGCTTGAGGTTCAGTTAGACATTGGCAAGTATGATGTTGTGGGAATCACTGAGACATGGCTACAAGAGGACCAGGGTTGGGAACTGAATATTCAGGGGTACACAACATATAGAAAAGACAGACAGGTGGGCAGAGGGGGTGGGGTCGCTCTGTTGGTGAGGAATGATATTCACTCCCTTGCAAGGGGTGACATTGAATCAGGAGATGTAGAATCAGTATGGGTAGAAATGAGGAATTGTAAGGGTAAAAAGACCTTAATGGGAGTTATCTACAGGCCCCCAAACAGTAGCCTCGACATAGGGTGCAAGTTGAATGAGGAGCTAAAATTGGCATGTCGCAAATGTAATGCTACGGTGGTTATGGGAGATTTCAACATGCAGGTAGACTGGGAAAATCAGGTTGGTAATGGACCCCAGGAAAGAGAGTTTGTGGAGTGTCTCCGAGATGGATTCTTAGAACAGATTGTACTGGAGCCTACTAGGGAGAAGGCAATTCTGATTTAGTGTTGTGTAATGAAACTGATCTGATAAGGGGACTCGATGTAAAAGAGCCATTAGGATGCAGTGATCACAATATGATAAGTTTTACTCTACAAATTGAGAGGGAGAAGGGAAAATCGGAAGTGTCAGTATTGCAGTATAGCAAAGGGGATTACAGAGGCATGAGGCAGGAGCTGGCCAGAATTGACTGGAAGGAGGCCCTCGCAGGGAAGACGGTGGAACAGCAATGGCAGGTATTCCTGGGAATAATGCAGAAGTTGGAGGCTCAATTTATCCCAAAGAGGAGGAAAGATTCCAAGGGGAGTAAGAGACACCTGTGGCTGACAAGGGAAGTCAAAGACAGCATAAAAAGAAAAGAGCAGAAGTACAACAAAGCAAAGAAGAGTGGGAAGCCAGAGGATTGGGACTCTTTTAAAGAGCAACAGAAGATGACTAAGAAGGCAATACGAGGAAAAAAGATGAGGTACGAGGGTAAACCAGCCAATAATATAAAGGAGGATAGTGAAAGCTTTATTAGGTATGTAAAGAGGAAAAAAAATAGTCAAGGCAAATATGGGTCCCTTGAAGACAGAAGCGGGGGAATTTATTATGGGAAACAAGGAAATGGCAGACGAGTTGAACCGGTACTTTGGATCTGTCTTCACTAAGGAAGATACAAGCAATCTCCCAGATGTTCTAGTGGCCAGAGATCCTAGGGTGACAGAGGAACCGAAGGAAATCCACTTTATGCAGGAAATGGTGTTGGGTAGACTGATGGGGCTGAAGGCTGATAAATCCCCAGGGCCTGATGGTCTGCATCCCAGAGTACTTAACGAGGTGGCGCTAGAAATTGTGGACGCATTGGTGATCATTTTCCAATGTTCTATAGATTCAGGATCAGTTCCTGTGGATTGGAGGGTAGCTAATGTTGTCCCACTTTTAAAGAAAGGAGGGAGAGAGAAAACGGGAAATTATAGACCAGTTAGTCTGACATCAGTGGTGGGGAAGATGCTGGAGTCAATTATAAAAGACGAAATTGCGGAGCATTTGGATAGTAGTAACAGGAATGTTCCGAGTCAGCATGGATTTACGAAGGGGAAATCATGCTTGACTAATCTTCTGGAATTCTTTGAGGATGTAACTAGGAAAATTGACAGGGGAGAGCTGGTGGATGTGGTGTACCTTGACTTTCAGAAAGCCTTCGACAAGGTTCCACATAGGAGATTAGTGGGCTAAATTAGAGCATATGGTATTGGAGGTAGGGTACTGACATGGATAGAAAATTGGTTGACAGACAGAAAGCAAAGAGTGGGGATAAATGGGTCCCTTTCAGAATGGCAGGCAGTAACTAGTGGGGTACCGCAAGGCTCGGTGCTGGGACCGCAGCTATTTACAATATACATTAATGACTTGGATGAAGGGATTAAAAGTACCATTAGCAAATTTGCAGATGATACAAAGCTGGGTGGTAGTGTGAACTGTGAGGAAGATGCTATGAGGTTGCAGGGTGACTTGGACAGATTGTGTGAGTGGGCGGATTCATGGCAGATGCAGTTTAATGCGGATAAGTGTGAGGTTATCCACTTTGGTGGTAAGAATAGGAAGGCAGAGTATTGTCTGAATGGTGTCAAGTTAGGAACAGGGGACATACAACGAGATCTGGGTGTCCTAGTGCATCAGTCACTGAAAGGAAGCATGCAGGTACAACAGGCAGTAAAGAAAGCCAATGGAATGTTGGCCTTCATAACAAGAGGAGTTGAGTATAGGAGCAAGGAGGTCCTTCTGCAGTTATACAGGGCCCTAGTGAGACCGCACCTTGAGTACTGTGTGCAGTTTTGGTCTCCAAATTTGAGTAAGGATATTCTTGCTATTGAGGGCGTGCAGCGTAGGTTTACTGGGTTAATTCCCGGAATGGTGGGACTATCGTATGTTGAAAGACTGGAGCGAATAGGCTTGTATACACTGGAATTTAGAAGGATGAGAGGAGATCTTATCGAAACGTATATGATTATTAAGGGTTTGGACACGTTAGAGGCAGGAAACATGTTCCCCATGTTTCGGGAGTCCAGAACAAGGGGCAACAGTTTAAGAATAAGGGGTAGGCCATTTAGAACTGAGATGAGGAAAAACATTTTCAGTCAGAGAGTTGCGAATCTGTGGAATTCTCTGATTCAGAAGGCAGTGGAGGCCAATTCTCTGAATGCATTCAAGAGAGAGCTAGATAGAGCTCTTAAGGATAGCGGAGCCAGGGGGTATGGGGAGAGGGCAGGAACGGGGTACTGGTTGAGAATGATCAGCCATGATCACATTGAATGGTGGTGTTGGCTTGTAGGGCCGAATGGCCTACTCCTGCACCTATT
The DNA here is from genome assembly GCF_053455715.1 of Rhinoraja longicauda. Taxonomy (NCBI): domain Eukaryota; kingdom Metazoa; phylum Chordata; class Chondrichthyes; order Rajiformes; family Arhynchobatidae; genus Rhinoraja; species Rhinoraja longicauda. The sequence continues at coordinate 25,261 of NW_027601488.1, read as the reverse complement.
GTCTATTGTCCGTTGTCTATAAAACTTCTCCTGTGATCAGCATTTGACTCCACAAACTGTTCATGGGGGCGGCAGGTACCAGAGGCCTTTCTGCGTTGAGGGCTCTCACTGACTCACCGAGTGCCTCCGGCGAGATGGTGATTCTGTGTGATCACAAGACTGTCCCCCTCCTGACTCTGAGCTGCACACATCTGTCAACATTTTGAGATATTATGATCATGATTTTTTTTCATAGAGCATGTGACAATTTAACGCGCCAATGACTCCATTCCAGTCTCGTTCAGTTTAGTTTAGAGATACTGCATGGAAACAGGCCCTTCTGCTCACCGAGTCCGCGACGACCAGCGATCCCCGCACACTAACACAATCCTACACACACGAGGGACAATTTACATTTATACCAAGCCAATTAACGTACAACCCTGCACGTCTTTGGAGTCTGAGAGGAAACTGAAGATCTCGGAGAAAACCCACGCGGTTACGGGGAGAACGTACAAACTCCGTACTGACAAGATCCTGGGTCTCCGGCGCTGCAACTGCACCACTGCGCCACCGTGTTACACTTTGCTTGCCTTTATTGACCAGCGCATTGGGGTACATACCTCTGTCATGTCGAAGAGTTTAGGTTGAGGTTTAATATTGGCATGAGTTACAGTGAAATCATTGTTTTGCGTGTTATCAAAACAGATCAGTTAAAACGAAGCTAAAATAAAATCACGTCAAACTCAAAGACAATGGATAGATTTGATTTACGTGTAGGAAGGAACTGCAGATGCTGGTTTAAACCGAAGATAGACACAAAAAGCATAGTAACCCAGAGGGACATCACTGGAGAGAAGGAATGGGTGACGTATCGGGTCTACACGCTTCTTCAGACTGATCAAGGAAAAGGGAAACGAGATATATAGGCGATAATATAGAGAGATAAAGAACAATATATGAAAGATATGCAAAAAGTAACGATGATAACGGAAACAGGCCATCATTAGCTGTTTGTTGGGTGAAAATGAGAAGCTGGTGCGACTTGGGTGGGGGAGGGATAGAGAGAGAGAGAGAGAGAGAGAGAGAGAGGAGAGAGGGAATGCCGGGGTTACTTTAAGTTAGGGAAATCAAGATTCATACCACTGGGCTCTAAGCTGCACAAGCGAAATATAAGACGCTGTTCCTCCAAATTGCGTTTAGCCTCACTCTGACAATGGAGGAGACCGAGGAGAGAAAAGTCAATGTGGGAGGAAGAATTAAAGTGTTTAGCAATGGAAAGATCAGGTCGGTCCAGTCGGACTGAGCGAAGTTGCTCAGCGCAAAAAGCGCCAGGATAGTAGACAGTTAATGGAAAGATCCAGAACAGTATTAATGGGATCTTGGGGGTCAAAGTCCATTGCTTCCTGAAAGTATCAACACAAGGAGATAGAAGGCTTTAGTTTTTAGTTTATTTTAGAGATACAGCGCGGAATCAGGCATCGTCGGCCTGCGATCCCCGCAAACTAACACTATCCTACACACACTGGGGATAATTTACATTTATACCAAGCTATCACGTCTTTGGAGTGTGGATGGAACTAGATTATAACATAAACATCCACCACAGCGACTTCTCCACATTCCCCACTGTAATGGAAGGAAAAATAAAGTTCAGTTTCTTCCCTTCTTTGTTTTCCCGCGGTCGGGGACCTCGAGCCTTCCAGTAACGAGACGATCATGGCTCTCGTAGCACGCTGTTGGCCCTCCGCATCAGGGCGATCAAGCTCCCGCATCGGAGAGATCTCAGCTCCCCCACGCCAGGCGATCGGACCCCGGGTGGGGGCGAGTAGAACCTCCTGCAAGTTTGGAGCTTCCCAACATCAGTCTCTACCCGAGACTGCGAGCCCCTCGATGGTGAAATCCGCAGGCCGCGGTTGGAGCGTCAACCCCAGACAAGGGATTGCAGGCACTGATGGTAAGTCCACGGCCCCGCAGTGGGGCTCAAAATCAGTCTCGAGCAAAACCTCCAGCTCCATGATGTTAGGCCGCAGAGCGATCGGAGTTATTAAAGGAGAACATTAAAGGTCTATTGCACAGATGTTGGCCATTTGTCCCATGTTGATGTTTATGCTTCACAAGAGCCCTCTCCACACTTGTTGTCTGACATTATCAGCGTATGTTATCATTCCGTTCACTCCAGTGTGTTTAAATTCCCTGCACTGCCCTCCGCCCCTCGTGGTGGAGGTGTAGACCTCACGGCCCTCGACAACGGCACATTGAACTGACTACAACGCCTGGAGGGCGTTACATAACGTCTGCTGCCTCAAACACAAGAAGAACTTCCCTAAGAAATAACCCATACTGTTTGCCCAAGCCACTTTGCACTCCAACCACCCTCCAGACATAAACCATCCCCTGAAATTCTGATTAAAATGGATGACTATCTTATTCTTAGTGTCAGAGAGTCACAGAGTGATACAGTGTGGAAACAGGCTCTTCACCCCAACTTGGCCACCTGTCCCAGCTACACTAGTCCCACCTGCCTACGTTTCGTCCATATCCCTGCAAACTTGTCCTTTCATGTACCTGTCCAACCATCTCTTACATGTTAGAATAGTCCCTGCCTCAACTAATAATAATAATAATATTCATTTATTGTCATTGCAACGAGTACAACGAAATTAAAAAATAGCCAATCCTGACGGTGCGTACAAACATATATGCAATAAATGCAAAAACAAATAAATACATAAATACAATTAAATACTACCTCCTCTGGCAGCTTGTTCCATACACCCTCCACTCTTTACGTGAAAAAGTTGCCCCTCAGATTCCTATTAAATCTTTTCCCCTTCGCCTTAAACGTACAGTATGTCCTCTGATCCTTGACTCACCTACTCTGGGTAAGAGACTCTGTGCATCCACCCGAACTATTTCTCGAACGATTTTATACACCTCTATAAGATCACCCCTCATCTTCCTGCTCTCCAAGAAATAGTTTCCCAACCTACTCACTCTCTACCCTCTAGGCCTGGCAACATCCTTGTAAATCATCTCTGTGTGCTTTCAGCCTGACAACATCTTTCCTATAATCCACACGATCTCTCATTCTGTTTCCTCGTGTGGATAACTATCTCTCCAGACGTGATAGAGAATATTTTGAAAATTATAAGGTAGATGAGTAGTTTTTAATCCGTTTAACCCAACAGAATGCACAGTGGCGAATCAAGATAGGAAAAATTGTCCCACAAGGCGGTGTGGCAGCGCAGCGGTAGAGTGTAGCCTTCCAGCCCTTCCAGCGCCAGAGACCCAGGTTTTCTGCGAGACTCGGGTTGTCCACGTTTGGTTTAGTTTAGTTTAGTTAATTTAGTTTAGAGATACAGCGTGGAAACAGGCCCTTCGGCCCACCGAGTCCACACCGACCAACAATCCCGGCACACTAACACTACCCGACACACTAGGGTCAATTTACAATTATACCGAGGCCAATTAACCTACAGGCCTGCACGTCTTTGGAGTGTGGGAGAAAACACGGAGAGGTCACAGGTCAAACTCCGTGCAGAGAAGCACCCGTAGTTAGGACAGAACCCGGGGTCTCTGGCACTATAAGGCACCAACTCTACCACTGCGCCATCATGCAGCCCAAGTTGCAAAGGTCTATTGCACAGATGCTGGCCATTTGTCCCAAGTTGATGTTTATGCTTCACAAGCCCCTCTCCACACTTGTTATCTGACCTTATCAGCGTATGATAGCATTCCGTTCACTCCAGTGTACTTTACGTCTCTTATATGTTGGGTTAGTCCCTGCCTTAACTACCTCCTCTGGCAGCTTGTTCCATACACCCACCACCCTTTGTGTGAAAAAGTTACCCCTCAAATTCCTCTTAAATCTTTTCCCCTTCACTTTAAACCTATGTCCTCTGGTCCTCGATTCACTTTCTCTGGGCAAACGAGACTCTATTCCTCTCATGATTTCATACACCTGTACAAGATCACACTACATCCTGCTGCTCTACAAAGGATGGAGTCCCAACCTGCTCACCCTTTCCCTACAGCTCACACCCACTAACCCTGTCAATATCCTTGTAAATCTTCTCTGTATCCTTTCAGGCTTGACAACATCTTTCCTACTGTTCACATGATCTCTCATTCTGGTTTCCTTGTGTGGATAAATATCTCTCCAGACGTGATGTAGGACTTTTTCAAATTATAAGGAAGATGAGTAGTTTTTGATCCGTTTAACCAAAATAAAAATGCATAGTGGGGAAGCAAGATAGGAAAAACTGGTCAATAAAGCGTAATGGCAGCGCAGCGGCAGAGTTGCAGCCTTCCAGCCCTTACAGCGCCAGAGACCCAGGTTTTCTGTGAGACTCGGGTTGTCCACGTTTAGTTTAGTTTAGAGATACAGCATGGAAGCAGGCCCTTCGGCCCACCAAGTCAGCGATCCCCGCACTTTAACACTACCCTACACACACTAGGAACAATTTACACTTATACCAAGCCAATTAACCTATATGCCTGTACGCCTTTGGAGTGTGGGAGGAAACTGAAGATCTCGGAGAAAACCCACGCAGGTCACCGGGGGAATGTACAAACTCCGTACAGACAGTACCCGTGGTCAGGATCGAACCCGGGTCTCTGGCGCTGCAAGTGCTGCAAGGCAGTGTTTTGTAATCAATCCAATACAAAGTATTCAGTGAACCATAAAGCATTTATTAAACCCATGCAGAGTGAGCAATACATACTGTTGAGTTCCTGGCTTAAGCTTACAGACTAACCAGCAAGGGAGCAAGCAACAAGCTGAATATATCAGTGACTCCAGTCCTACCTAAATCCTGGACTGGATTACATAGTGGAATGTGTATCATGCATACGATATGTGGTGAAGGTTATATAGATAGAGGTAAATATGGTTGATCTGCAGGCAGCGACTCTACCGCTGCGCCACTGTGCATTGCGCTCCATGCACGTGCAACAACAGCCCTGGTTCACCGCTGTGAGAAGATCAGACAGCACGAAGAACTTCTGAAAGTTTGTCGAAGCCAGAAACATGCAGACTCTTTGTGTATTGCCCAGCATTTCAAGATCAATTTATTGGCACATGTACCAATTAAGGTACAGTGAAATTACCATACAGCCATACTAAGTGAAAAGCAACAAGACACACAGCCACATAAAATAAAATGTTACATAAACATCCACCACAGCGGATTCCACATTCCTCACAGTGATGGAAGGTAATAAAGTTCAATCAGCTTCCTCTTTGTGTTCACCGGCGGTCGGGGGTGTTTAACCATCCGCAGTCGCCGCTGCCAACTGTCTGAAGCTTTGCGTCAGTATGATCGAAACTCCCTGCGTCGGGACGGTTGAAACACTCCCCAGCATGGAGCTCCCGAGTCGGCCTCTTCTTACCAGAGACCGCGGGCTTCACGGTGTTAAAGTCTACAGGCCCTGAGGTTGGAGCTCTCCACAGTCGATCCTCGGCAAAGGATCGCAGCTCCGTGATGTTAAAGTCCACGCCACACCCGCGGCATGAAGCGCCGGGCCGGTCTCCAGGATAGGCCGCCAACTCCTCGATGTTAGGCCGTAGTGGGGACCGAGATAGATTGAAAAAAAGTTTCCCCCAACTCCCCGCCCCCTCACCCCCACATTAAAAACCCCCAAGAAACTTACTTTTAACACAGACTTAAAATAATAAAAACATTAGAAAGGACAAATGGACTGTTGGCGAGGCAGCCAGTGCCAGTACTGGTGGCGCCACCTGGTGGAATACAAAATATAAATGAGAAGTCTGCTGTGTGATGACAGATTCTACACCAAAATCAAAGAACTTCATTGTACCTAGATGCGTGACAATAAAATATCACGTAATAATTGAATTGAATCAAAAACATGATAGATGCAAAGGGAAGACTTTTCTGCATCCTAGACATTTAAATTAAAATCTACAAGGGTAAGCAAAGGTGATTTATTTTGTTGAACCCCATCCCAGAGCTCGGGTTAGATTGTACCTGGCCATATTCTTGGTGATCACACTGGTTCTCGTGTTTAACGCTCTGTTGGTACAAGGTGAGTATTCATTCTCTGGTAAAACTGTGTCCTTGTATGTGGTGGTGTGGAGTCAGTCAGAGGGTGGTGAATCTGTGGGATTCATTGGCACAGAAGGCTGTGGAGGCCAAGTCAATGGATAATGCATGGGTCGGTGCCACGGAGATGTCCAGAGGGGACCCAGCGGCAAAAGAGCAGAGGTCCGCGCAGCCGTCGATGATGGCGCTGACCAACGGACGAGGATGGACCATGTGGAAGTGAGGACTTGCCGAGGAAAGGAATAAAGGAGGACCCGGCGTGGGGGGACCGCCATGAGGGGTGGGAGAACAATGGAGGACCCGGCGTGCATGGACTGCCATGAGGGGGAGGGGGGGAACAATGGAGGACCCGGCGTGGGGGGACCGCCGTGAGGGGGGTGGGGACAAGGGGGGACTTGCCGCAGGGGTACTTTGTAAGCGCCCTTTATAGGCAACTATTTGCATACCTTGGGTATGCAAGCAAAGAATTTGACTGTGACTTGTCACATGTGACAATCAAGTATTCATTCATAAAAGCTCATTCACAGGGAACCATCTGCAGATCAGGGAGATGTCAATTCTCAACCATCTGTCTCCCCATTGCTCAAATGTGCACCTTGCTCAATGTGCGAGTGCAGAAATCGGAGCTTCTCTTTTTGGAAGGCAGATGGAAAACAGTGTAGCAAACTGTGCAGTCATGCATTTTAACGGTAGACCATAAGGCGTAGACTTTTTTTCTTAATGGGGATTGGATTCAGAAATCGGAGGTGCAAAGGGGCTTAGGAGTGCTGGTGCAGAATTCCCAAAATGTTAATTTGCAAGTTCAATCGCTAACGCAATGTTAGCATTTATTTCGAGATGACTAGAATATAAAAACGAGGATGTAATGCTCACACTTTGAAAGGTGCTGGTCAGATCGCACTTGGCGCATTGTGAGCAGTTTTGGGTCCAGGACCGTACAATGTTTCCCCCTCTACCCTCAAGCTCTGTGCCGAACAACAGGCACCAGATTACACAAACATTTTCAATCGGTCCCTGCAAACCTGCACTCTGCCTGCCTGCTTCAAAGTCTCCACCATTGTTCCTGTACCCAGGGGTTGGGGAAGATGGTTAGGAACTGGTGCTGGGGATAGCCTGTCTCGTGAAGAAATGGGCGCTGTGATTTAGGTGAGCTTTCCGCGCAGGGACGTGGAACGGGAAGGGTTGTGGATAGATTCTTCAGGCTCTACTGAAGTACTGACGTGGTACTTGGATGAGAAGCCACTCCAAGTAGCGCCTGGTAGTGACAAGCCACGGACCAGGGGGGTGGCAGCTAGCGGGTGAGGGTGGGGCAGCATTGAGGAAGCAAGGTGTGGTGTGAGAGGCTGTGGGAAGGTGAAGCAGGAGAAGGAAGGGGAATTAGAACAATGGATTGTTTATGGGCTGAGTGAAAATTTGCACCCTCTATTGGGAACAGTTGGCATGTTTATCTTCTACATTGGGAGTGAACCAATGTTTCACATTAGAAAATATTACTTCTGGCTTTTTTCCAGCACTTTTCCCAACCATTGGACCTCCCTCATTATTTGCTACCTTTTGTATTAACTCTGCCCGATCCTTTACTTCACTCAGTCTCTCAATTCGCTCCATGAACCCAGGCTTCGCCTCTTCTTTCTCAGACTGAATCATGAGGTCAATGTAAACTGGGGTGGATAATGGGTTTGGCCTCAGAGCTATTTCTTCAAGACGTCTAATGCTGCCCGATAATTGTTCAATCAGCGCCAGAACTGTGTTCTCAACCTCATCAAACTCATGCTTAAGTGTTTCCATAATATTCTGCTGGGACATCTTCGCACCATAGGCCTTCTCGTACTTTTCTTTCAGCACACTGTATGCCTTCTTCTCCTTTTTCGTAACATAATCAAACTTGTACTTTTGGTTGAAGTGAACTTTCCAGATGCACTTGTCCGGGCAGACCGTACAGTTCCCTTTTCGGTCCATTATAGAACAACAACGTTTACGATTGTCGTTAGGAATGGCGCAGGGATAATGGCAGGTAAAGAAACATTTCTGACAGTTGGTTATATAAGTACCAGTCCTGCTGATATCTATCTTTACTGGAATTGTAACATCAATCACATATTCAAAATCTTTATTTGCATCCTGCTCGGTCTGGTGTTGGTTCAGAGCTTGTTGCGTTTTCCTGAGTTCTTCCAGTTTGGCGAGACCAATTCGGATCTGAATCTGCAAACCCACCACTGCAACTTCTAACTGCTTACGTTCCTTCAGAACCTCTCTCGTTAAACTCAAACTTCTGGTTTCCATTGTGTTCAGAGCTATGAAGAATGTCTTCATACTGTTTGCTCCCATCTTCCAAAACATTGCATCAAAGTTATCATCGTTCTCTCCCCCTACTCCGCTGTCATTGGATCTGCACTCGTTGCCACAGTTTCCAGAGGTTGGACGCTGGGCAAAAATGGCTGAATTGTTAAACTTGAAGTGTACTGGCAGACCCGTTTTGTCTTTGAGACACGGTATATCAGCTAATTTCAGGGCATCCAGAACGGGGGGAAGCTGTCCGTCTGCAAACGTCACCAGGATCTGAATGTTCTCTGCAATATCTTTGCCAAAAATAGAAAGAATTGAATCAAAGACATATTTCTGTGTGTGAGTCAGGCGAGGCAGGGAGGCTTGAGTAACAAAGCACACGGCGTCGATCTGATCAACACCCTGTGGGGAAGTGAAGAACTCACGGATTTGCTCAGTGATCTGTTGATCCCGGCTGATGCCCCTGGTGTCTCCGAATCCTGGCGTGTCAATGATGGTCAGAGAGTAATCGATGTTAAATCCTACCTGATGATGGAGCTGGTAGGCAGTGATGGAGGATGTCTGACTCTCAGCCTGGGATTTTCCTGTCTCTTCCCGTATTAACTTGTATCTGAAGTTGTCTCCCCATTCCACGCCCAAGATGTAATTGATCATCCCATTGATGAGGGATGTCTTTCCTGACCCAGTTGCTCCCAGAACCATAATTGTCTTCATTGTGTGTTTTGTGGTGGGTTTTCCAACGGAGCATTTCATAAGCTGTTTGGATTTATCAGCTACCTCCTTCTGTAGTTTGAGCTTGTAAATGGAAGGGTTTCCTTTGGATATTAATTGAGTGTCGTTGAGAAGTTTCTGGGCTATTCTGACTGATGTGGTTTCTATTTTTATTGAAACCTCCTCACTTGCTGCACTAGATCCTGTTTTTCTGCACTCAGCAGACACCCGGACTCGGTAGACAGTCGTGGGTTTCAGTCCCTCTAAACGATAGGAGCATTGTGTGTCTGTTGTCTTAACTTCCTCCCATGATCCACCTTTCTTGTTGAAATTAGCTAACGGTTCTTCTCTATATTCAATGCTGTATCGAATTATATTAACATCAGCTCCAATCTGACTTGGTCTGTCCCAGTGCAGTGTTGGATTGGGTGAACAATCCTGGAAGACCGGATTACCAGGTGGGCTTGCCGGCCGGGTGAAGCTCTTGTAGCTCTCACTAGCCTTGCTGACCCCTACCTTGGTCACTGCTCTGTATCGAATGTGATACTCCTGGTGTGGCTGTAACCCAGGTATTGTGAAGGAGTGGCATTGATCAGGTGTGTCCAGAATTGTCCATTCCTCCTGCTGGCTAACTTGGTATTCTACCTTGTAGCCCACAACCTTACCGGCACCACATCTTGGTGGCTGTAACTGCAGCGTCACACTGTCATGAGTTGTTCCACTAACCGTCGGTATCTCTAGCTGTGACGGGGGTTCAAAGCACTGGTTCTCCAGAAACCCTCTCTCATACAGGTAAATGGATGCTCCCACTTTGCTGTCATTCTGCACAGAACTAACAAGGAATTTTACTTTCTCATCTGCACTATTGGCTGTGGCAAAATCCAGGAATGATCGGAATAGCTCGTTCATTTTCTGCGAGACAGACCGTGAATTAAACCAGTGCTCGCTGTGTCCTGTTGCACAGGCTCTGTCAGCAGGATTGGGTACCTGCATGTTCTGAGCTGTGAGAGATTGGAGGTGGTTTTTTGCCTCTGACAGGTAGAAGTCCTCCCGATGTAATGTTGTAAATGTGAAGCAGACAACATAATCTGTTGCTAGATCCATCAACTTGTCATCCAACTCGCCCATTGATTTCACAATTGGTACATCTTTAAATCCGCTGAGGTAACGTCTCACTACCTTCATCTCCCGTTCCTTGTCATCCAGCCACGTGGTCAGTGCCTGGTGTTTGAATGGTGACTGTTCCCTGTTCTTCAGTATATTCACCAGTAATCCTTCCTCCACCCTGCCGCTCCGAATGGATGGCAGAACCCTCGCCAAATTCCCCTGGAAAACTAGTGTGTACTCCAGACACATTTCTCGAAAGTGCAGTATCCTATTCCTGATCTCAGGAAACTGAACGGCGACACTTTCTTTCATCAAGTCATTGCACCTCATCACGGCCTCACTGAGCTGTTCCAGGACACTCTGACAGCGATTGACCAGTCCCACGCTGATCTCCCTCACCAGCTGGGCAGCTTTTGAGTCGAGTTTATTGAGAGGATAGAGCCAGACAGTGATGGGCACTGAATGCTCTCCACCTGGGCCGAGGAGGGTTGGGAGTGTTCTGTAGATATTGATGGCATCTTTGAAGGTGGTGGGATTGTTCTTCAGTGAGAAATCCCCATAAAAGGTGCAGCTAAATTTCTCAGAATGAGACTTTTGTTCTTTTGTCATTTTTACGGTGGCTTCGAGCTGAATCGCAATCTGAGGGAGATGTTTAATCATTGCCTCCATGTTACCCTGAATATCCTGTGTGTTCTCTGCTGATGAAGCCATTTGGTCAAACACAAAGAAGGCCTGGGCCCCATAGAGCACTGCTATAATGACATGGGTGGCTGAGCCCTCATCAAACACACCCGGGTAGGTAATATTCTGTCTCCCTAAGTGATTCATCGTCAGTTGCTCAAACCTGGTTGTTGTTTTGTACTGAAGGGTAACTCGTGCTTGTTGCTTAGATTCCTTTGTGTCACTGAGATATTTTGCCGACCCTTTCACCTCCACTAACCCACCCAGGAGACTCACCTTCAGTGACCCTGACACATTGAGGGCAGCGGCTTTCCTCTCCATGGAGTCTGATGCAATGATGTGAAACTCGGTGCTGGGCTTATCATGACCATCAAGGTTGCTCTGCAGTGTCTGTAAGTCCCACAAGGTGACACCTATAGAATAAAACAGCGATCAAAACTGTAAAATTGGATCAACCAGTAGAAATTAATCAAAGAAAACAATGTTTATTCAGTAGATTCATTCTCTGTGTTTTGTGGTTAGAAACAGAAACATAGAAAATAGGTGCAGGAGGAGGGCATTCATTGTGATCATGGCTGATCATCCACAATCAGTGACCTGTGCCCAACTTATCCCCATATCCATTGATTCCACTAGCCCCCAAAGCTATCTAACTCTCTCTTAAATTCATCCAGTGATTTGGCCTCCACCGCCCTCTGTGGCAGAGAATTCCGCAAATTCACAAATGTCTGGGTGAAAAAGTTCCTTCTCACCTCAGTTTTAAATGGCCTCCCCTTTATTCTAAGACTGTGGCCCCTGGTTCTGGACTCCCCCAACAGGGGAACATTTTTCCTGCATCTACCTTGTCCAGCCCTTTTATAATTTTATATGTCTCTATAAGATCCCCTCTCATCGTTATAAACTCCAGTGAATACAAGCCTAGTCTTTTCAATCTTTCCTCATATGACAGTCCCGCCAACCCAGGGATCAATCTCGTGAACCTACGCTGCACTGCCTCAATAACAAGGATGTCCTACCTCAAATTAGGAGACCAAAACTGTACACAATACTCCACATGGGCCTTACCAGGACCCTATACAACTGCAGAAGAACCTCTTTACTCCTATACTGAAATCCTCTTGTTATGAAGGCCAACATGCCATTAGCTTTCTTCACTGCCTGCTGTACCTGCACGCCAACATTCAGTGACTGGTGTACAAGGATACCCAGGTCTCGCTGCACTTCCCCCTGACCTAACCTGACTCCATTGAGATAATAATGAGCCTCCTTGTGTTTGCTGCCAAAGTGGATAACCTCACATTTATCTACATTACACTGCATCTGCCATGCATCTGCCCACTCACTCAACCTGTCCAGGTCACTCTGCAACCTCCTAACATCCTCTTCGGAGTTCACACTGCCACCAAGCTTTGTGTCGTCTGCAAACTTGCTGGTGTTACTTCTAATTCCTTCATCCAAATCATTAATATACATGGTAAATAGTTGCGGCCCCAACACCGAGCCTTGCGGCACTCCGCTCGCCACTGCCTGCTATTCTGAAAAGGACCTGTTTACTCCTACTCTTTGCTTCCTGTCTGCCAACCAATTCTCTATCCATGTCAACACTCTACCCCCAATACCATGTGCTCTAATTTTGATCACCATTCTCCCATGTGGGACCTTATCAAAGGTTTTCTGAAAGTCTAGATACATGACATCCACTGGCTCCCCTTCATCCATTTTACGTCATATCCTCACAAAATTCCAGAAGATTAGTCAAGCATAATTTCCCTTTCATAAATCCATGTTAATTGACTCCTGCATCTTACCCACCACCGATGTTAGGCTAACTGGTCTGTAATTCCCTGTTTTCTCTCTTGCTCCTTTCTTGAAAAGTGGGATAACATTAGCTATCCTCCAATCCACAGGAACTGATCCTGAATCTATTGAACATTGGAAAATGATCACCAATGCATCCACTATTTCTCGAGCCACCTCCCTGAGTACCCTGGGATGCAGACCTTCAGGTCCTGGGGATTTATCAACCTTCAGTCCCATCAGTCCACCCAATACTATTTCTCGCCTAATGCAAATTTCTTTCAGTTCCTCTATCCCCCTAGATCCTCTGTCCTCTAGTATATCCCACATATATTCTTTGTCCCAACCCTATCAGATACACAGAATCTCTTGCCTGGAGTGGGGGAATCAAGGACCAGGGGACCATAGGTTCAAGGTGAGGAGGAAAAGATTTAATTGGAAACTAAGGGGTAACTTTTTCACACAAAGAGTGGTGGGTATATGGAACAAGCAGCCAGAGGGGGTAGACGAGGCTGGGGCTACCCCAACGTTTAAGAAACAGTTAGACAGGTACACGGATAGAACAAGTTTGAAGGGATATGGACCAAACGCAGGCAAGTGGGACTAGTGTAGCTGGGTCATGTTGGCCGGTGTGGGCAAGTTGGACCGAAGGGCCTGTTTCCACATTATGACTATGACTCTATCAGAGATATTCTCTTTGTCATTTCAATCCCTCTCAAACCTTTAGATTAGTTTAGAGATACAACACAGAAACAGCGTGTCCGCATCGACCAGCGATCCCCGCATATTAACACTACCAAACTGCACACACCCGGTACAATATTCACATTACACCAAGCCAATTATCCTACAAACCTCTACGTCTTTGGAGTGCGAAAGGAATCTGAAGATCTCGGAGAAACCCTACGCAGGTCACGGGAGAACGTACATACCCCGTACAGACAGCACCCGTAGACAGGATGGAACCCAGGTCGCTGGTGCTGTAAGGCAGTAGCTCTATGGCTATGTCACCATGCCATGTCTTTTCTGCATCTAGATTGTTTTCGCCCTGTCGCAGATCTGATGAGTAATCTCTGACCTGGAACATTAACGGCTTCTCTCTTGCAGATGCTGGCTGGTATGCTGAGGATGGCACCTTACCTGTGACCACAGTCTGGGACCAAATTGCCTCCTCCCTGATCTCCCACTGCCTCTCAGATACATCAACTGGCCATTATTATTCACTTTTGTGACAGTGAGACATCCTTTCTCATAATAAAGTCCTAGAATGTTACTATCAGAATAATTGACTTCTCTGCCATGTGCTTCTCTTTGTTAAATACGGATAAGAGCAATTAATTTCAGAACCCCCGACTTGTTCTAACTCCTTGAACAGTTTTCAATTTGGAGTCATAGTCATAGATTCATACAGCTTGGAAACAGGCCCTTTGGCCCAATTTCCCCACACTGGCCAACATGTCTCAGGTACACTAGTCCGATCAACCTGTGTTTGGCCATATTCCTGCCAAACCAGTATTATCCATGTTCCTCTCAAACTTTATTAAATATTGCAATAGTCCCTGCCTCAACTACCTCCTCTGGCAGCTCATTCCACACACCCACCAACCTTTGTGTGAAAACGTTATACCTCAGATTCCTATTGAATCTTTTCCCTTTAACCTTAATCCTTTGTCCCCTGATCCTCAATTCACCTACTCTGGGCAAGATACCCTGTGCATCTACCCGATCGATTCCTCTCATGATTTTATACACTTCTATAAGGTCTTTTCTGCATCTCCAAGTAATCCTGCCCTCCAAGTAATGGAATCCCAGCCTACTCAACCTCTCCCTATAGCTCAGACTTTTGAGTTCTGGCAAATCCCTGTAAATCTTCTTTGTACACTTTCCAGCTTGACAACATATTTCCTATAACATGGTGCCCAGAACTGAACACAATACTCTAAATGTGATCTCACCAACATCACATATAACTGCAACATGACCTCCCAACTTCTATCCTCAATCCTCTGACTGCTGAAGGCCAATGTGCCAAAAGCCTTTTTGACTACCTGCAACTCCACCTTCAAGGAACCATGCACCTGCACTCCCAGACCACTCTACACTACAACACTCCCCAGAGTCCAACCATACACTGTTTCGGTCCTATCCATGTTAGACTTTCCAAAATGCAACACCTCGTATTTTTCTGTATTAAATTCTCAGCCCGCCTGGCCAACTAATCAAGACCCTGCTGCAATGGTTCACAGCCTTCTGGGCCTTATTGGTTGTCTGGTTACCCTCCCGCCCTTAATATAACCTAATCTGCTTGTGATTTTCCTTAACCTAGACACCCTCCCTACACAAATCACTTTTTCAAGTTTGTCCCCCCACGACACTTTGGACAATCCAGAGGGAAATCCTCCCTCACTATCTAAGCTGGTCTAACATTTTGTGTCCAATGTTCTATTCTCAGTAATCTGACTGCTGAAATCCAATGTACCAACAGATTCTTTGCCCCCCTATCTATGTGCAATGCTTTTCCATTCCTATCATATGCTTTCTTATATCCAACCTCCATTACGCCTTAATAACTGGGGTACTTTTGAATTGCTGTCCTTACCTTTACCTGCCATGGGAACACATTGGCCCTGATTGACTCCCACTAACCAGATGTGGAGTAACTTGCAAGTAGGTGATCCCAGTGTACTTTTTACCAGATTCTGTCTAATAATCATAGAGCAAAATTGTCCATATTGACCAACATGCCCTATCTAAGCTAGCCCATTTTCTCATAACCTTGTGAAGGAAAGAACTGCAGATGCTGGTTTAAATCGAAGATAAACACAAAATGCTGGAGTAACTCAGAGGGACAGGCAGCATCTCTGGAGAGAAGGAATGGCTTCTCTCTGGAGATGCTGCCTGTCCCGCTGAGTAACTCCAGCATTTTGTGTCTATCTTCCTCAAAATCTTTCCTATCCATGGACTTGTCCAAGTGTGTTTAAAATGCTGTAAGAGTACCTGCCTCAACTACCTCCCCTGGCAGCACATTCCATATACCCATCACCCTCCGGGTGTAAACATTGTCCCATAGCTTCGAATTAAATCAGGCTCCTCTCACCTTAAACCAAAGTCCTCTGGTTCTTGATTTCCCTACCCTGGGGAAATGTCTCTGAGCGTCCAATTTATCTATTCCCCTGATGATTTTAAACACATCTGTATGACCACCCTTCTGTGTCCTGCGCTCCAAGGAATAAAGTCCTAGCCTGTCCAATAGCCAAAGCCTTCAGGTTCTAGCAACATCTCGTAAATCTCTGCTTCTTTCCAGCTCAATGACATGCTTCCTCGAACAGTGACCAGTTCTCCTTCAGAGTACTCCAAATGTGGCCTCACGAATGTTTTGTACAATTGCAACATAACAGCCAATATTCTATGTGTCTGAAGGAACTGCGGATGCTGGTTTAAACAGAAGATAGACACAAAAAAAGTTGGGAGTAACTCAGCGGGTCAGACAGCATCTCCGGAGAAAATGAGCACCTACTCCTTTTCTCTATAGATGTTGGCTGACCTGCTGAATTACTCTAACATTTTGTGTCCAATGTTCTGTTTTCAGTAACCTGACTGGTGAAATCCAATGTACCAACAGCATCCTTTGCCCCCTTATCTATGTGTAATGCTACTTTCAGGGAAATATGTACCTGTACTGCTGGATCCATCTGCTCTACCATGTTCCTCATGGCGCTCTGAGGTCCAGTCCTCGTTTGACTTCCCAAAATGCAACATCTGGCAATGATATTGTAAATCAGCCTTACTAGGGTTCAGCAACTTAATTTGCAAACCATCCTTATCCCATCGGGAAACTGCACTGAAACTCACAGAGTCAAAGTCACCATGGTAAGATTGGCAACTTGAACTTATGGCACCGCATTGACCAAACTGATTTGTGTGATGACATTGCAGTACCTGGGATCAGAGTGTCCGATCGGCAGTCGTACAGCATTCCCAATTGGAAAGGACGGCCCAGAGTGGCCAGTTGCAAGATCTCACTCATTGTTGAACTGGGAGCGGACACTCAGGAAACACCAGTGACCTGAAACAGAAAGCGGAATAAAATATAACAAGCTGAGTTCCAGATATATATTAGATTAGTTATTTATATGGCTTCCTTAGATGTGGCCAAGTACCAAGAGGGGGATGGTGTCGGAAGTAACTGCAGATGCTAGTTAAAACTGAAGATAGACACAAAATGCTGGAGTAACAGCTGTACAGGCAGCATCTCTGGATAGAAGGAGTGGGTGATATTTTGCATCCCCATTGCTTCTATCCAGAGATGCTGCCTGTCCAGCAGAGTTACTCCAGTATTTTGTGTCTACCAAGAGGGGGAAATTTGACGTAGTAAATTATGCAAATTACAAAGAAGATGAGTTGTTTGCAATATTTTTGACCTAAGGTCTTGCATGATGGAGAGGCCAACATACGAATTGAATTGAATTGAAACATTTATTGTCATTCAAAATAAATTTGAATGAAATGTCGCTGACGTACAGTCATGACAGTAAAGAACACAAAGCACACAATTACATAAGTTTAACGTAAACAACCATCACAGTGACTCCTCCAGGCACCTCCTCTGTGATGGAAGGCAAAAAAAGTCATATCTCCTCCTGTTTCCACGCTGTATCTCTAAACTAAACTGTCATGTCGCGTGCATATAAAAAATGCAGTTGGTGATGTGTAGCTTTGAAACACTGTGTTCTCTCAGAGTGTTTGCCCGTGCACACTGTTAAACCCTTGCATAAACCGACTTCTTTGAGAAATGCACCACAGCTCCACGAGATGTTCTTTGTGTCTGTTCCTAACTGAGCCGTAATTAAGAGCACAGCTACACCCTATGTGAATGCCAGATTCAGGGTACAGGTTAAACATAAAATTCTCTCCAACATTTTGCGCTGCCAACAAGGTCTGACACAGGACAATCGTCAACAATGTGGCTCCTAATCGGGTAAGTGGGTTCAATTTTACCAGCCATAGAGTAGATCCTATATTGTTGTCAGGCGACCGGAAGTTGTGTCACCAAAAGAACAAAGTGGAGGAAAAAGTAAACGTGGTGACTTTGCTGGGCAAGATGGGTGAAGAGTTAAGACATTGTGTACAAATGCAGCTTAAGGCGTCAGAGACAGTTGCGATGCAATATGTAAGACAATAAGTACTAACACAGTAAGGTACCAAAATATCACTTACTCTCACGATGGGATGTGTAAGACAGGTGCTGGTACAGTGAGGTAAGACACAAGGTTAAGGGCATCACAGTGGCACAGCAGTAGTGTTACTACCTTACAATCCAAAGATCCAGGTTCGATCCTCACTATGGGTGCTGTGTGTACGGAGTTTGTACGTTCTCCCCAAGACCTGCGTGGGTTATCTCCCCGTGCTCCGGTTGCCTCCCACACGCCAAACACTTACAGGTTTGCAGGTTAATTGACTTGGTAAAATTGTACATTCTTCCTAGTGTGTGTACGATAGTGTTAGTGTGCGGCGATCGCTGGTCAGCGCTGACCCGGTGGGCCAAAGCGCCTGTTTCCGCGCTGTAACTCTAAACTAAATTAAACTAAACTACAAAGGACAGGAAACGGATACAAAGGAAGAGCACAGAGTAGAATGAGCCCCTTTACAATCACCATAAAGTTGAGCACCAGGAAGATGTGTTTATGTTAATAGACTGAATTAATGACCTCGGACAATGGCCACTGATAGTGGGTGATGATTCATTGAACTCCTATCCTCTTGCAAGACCAACTGGGTGGGGTGTCTAGTTCTGTTATCACTTCTAAAAAACTATTGTATTCGGTGTATAAAAATGCTGCTCAAACACTCTGTGGGTGAGTGGGGTCTTCGAGTGGCTGTAATATGCAAGCATACTAGTTGCAGCTCTCCCACTCCCGCTGGCGTGATAAAGACTGATATTTTACCACTTTATGGTATTGGTGTCTGTCTAGTAGAATTCGAACTTTAACACATGTGATGATAATAAACAACACTAAAACATGTATATACAGTATATTCGGGATTTAAAGTTGCCATTTTGGACTATAGATTGGAACAATTGGGGAATTATTTTAAACGTTGCTTTTGGGAACAAGAATATATTTCCGACGGTGTTAAAGATATTGCTCAAGAGTTATGGATTACTGCCTTTGCGCTTTCAGCTCTTTTGGGTAAGCTGGCTTTGATGTACTGACAGTGTTTGTGGGACTCCCAAAATTGAATACACTCTTGCATTTGTACATTGATTACCGAAGAAGTAGGGGTTTGCAATTGAACCAAAATAGTTTGGAAGTACATGCAGGAGTTAGTACGATACGATAGAGCTTTATTTATCCCAGGAGGGAAATTGATCTACCAAGAGTTATAAAACACAAAATACATTAAAAAATGAAATTGAACTGACGAGTGGAAAAGATTGGGGATGTGCAAAGATTTGGGGGGGGGGGGGGGGGGAGGAGAGTCAGTCTACCCCACGACAGAAAGGGGAACAGTTGTGTAGTTTGATAGTCACAGGAAAGAAAGATCTCCTGTATCGTTCTGTCCTGCATCTTGTTGGAACTAGTCTGTTGCTGAAGGTACTCATCATGTTGACCAGCGTGTCATGGAGGGGGTGAGCTGTATTGTCCAGGATGCTCTGCAATTTGAGGAGCATCCTCCCCTCTTAGACCACCTCCCATGAATCCAACTCTGCCCCCAGGCTGGAGCCAGCCTTCCTGATGAGTTTGTTAATCCTATTGGCGTCTGCGTCCTTCGCCCTGCTGCCCCAGCACACGGCAGCGGAGAAGAAAGCACTGGCTTCCACCGATTGCATGGATTTAAGAATAAGGCCATTGATCAGTGGAGGATCAAAGATTGGAAAAAGGAGAAAATGTATTGAAGGATGGAAATGAGGAAATAGGAAATAGTTAAAATCCTCCTCGAAAGGGTTGGCCTCCAGCCCAGATGGGTGGAACCGTTTAATGTTATTGTAACTGGATGTTTCTCAGACGTACCCCATTGGACATGAGAGGGATTGCAAGATGGAAATATTGCACCTAATTGAAGCACTATAAAGAATTATAACTAACACTACCAGTAATTGTGTAGGAAACAACGGCAGATAGAAAATAGGTGCAGGAGTAACAAAACATAGAAAATAGGTGCAGTCCCTCTACCCTGACCTCGTGTGAAGAAGGGTCTCGACCCTAAACGTTACCCATTCCTCCTCCCCAGAGACGCTGCTTGTCCCCGAGTTACGCCAGCATTTTGTGTCTATCTCCGACTATACTTTACACTGAATTGTGACCAGAAACAAAAATACTGGGGTTACTCAGCGGTACAGGTCACATCTCTGGAGAGTAATGGACATCGCCTCCTTCCGTATGAGATCCTCCACCGTTTTATTTTTGCTCAATGTTCCCGCGTGCTTAGTTTCTTGTGTTTCCCTGGGACATTAATCTGTTTCACTCACCGGTCAAGGAGACGTCCGCCTGCAGCTGGAGGGCGGTTGCAACGATGACGATGGGACGAATGGTCTCTCTGGGAGCCTCCTCCTGCACTGTCAGTGCTGAAATCGGACTTTCAACCTCGCCGGACTGACGACAAGCCCCGCGCTGGGATCTCTCATGTGCCGAGACACCTTTAGCAAATCCCAGAGTTAACTACAAGCCCGTTTAATGTTATTGTAACAGGATGTTTCTCAGACATGTACCCCATTGGACATGAGAGGCTTTGTGAGATGGAAATATTGGACTTAGTTGAAGTACTATAAAGAATTATAACTAACACTACCAGTAATTGTGTAGGAAAGAACTGCAGATGCTGGTTTAAATTGAAGGTAGACACAAAATACTGGAGTTACTCAGTGGGCCACGTGGCATCTCTGGAGAGAAGGAAACATAGAAAAATGAGTGCAAGAGTAGGCCATTCGGTCCTTCGAGCCAGCACCGCCATTCAGTATGATCATGTCTGATCATCAAAAATCAGTACCCCATTCCTGCTTTTTTCTCATATCCCTTGATTCCTTTAGCCCGAAGAGTTAAATATGACTCTCTCTTGAAAACATCCAGTGAATTGGCCCTCACTGCCTTCTGTGGCAGAGAATTTCACAGATTCACAACTCTCTGGGTGAAGAAATGTTTCCTCATCTCAGTCCAAACAGCCTACCCCTTATTCTTAAATTGTGACCCCTGGTTCTGGACTCCCCCAACATCGGGAACAATTTTCCTGCATCGAGCATGTCAAATCCTTTAAGAAGTGTATATGTTTCCAGAAGACACCCTCTGATTCTTCTAAATTCCAGTGAATACAAGCCCAGTCGACCTATTCTTTCAACATATGTCAGTGATGGGTGACATACGACAGAATCGGTGACATTTCGGGTTGAGACCCTTCTTCAGACTACCAATAATTGTCTGGATTTGTTTCTGTTTCTTTGCATGTTTCTAATATGCATGCATTAGGCTGGAAACACGAGTGCTCCGAATAGACCACATTTAATCAGACGCACTATTAGAATAAGGATCAAAAGGGCGGACTGGATACATTCGTAAACAGTGGTAGGAACACAACCACCTGAACAAATGGAGCCACACTACGATAGGACAAACGGTGGAATGTGTAGGGGGAAATATTGCCTGGACATTTTGGAATTGTAGTGTTTGGGGTTCACTTCCCGGAGATGAAAAGGGAGAGACACAAATGAGGTTTATGTCTTGTAGTAGTTCAGGGACCCAATTAATGTAATATGTGGAGATCGATGCTGTATGCTTTAGTTAAATGGGTATTCGACGTACCTATCACTGACCACAACTATAGAGAACCCAACCCAATTAGTTTGGTTTGGAGATACAGCGCAGAAACAGACCTTTCGGCTCACTGAGTCCGCACCGACCAGTGATCTCCGCATATTAACACTATCCAAACACTCGGGACAATTTACATTTATACAAAGCCAATTAACCGACAAACATCTACTTCTTTAGAATATGAGCGGAAGCCGAAGATTTCAGAGAAAACCATAGTGGTCACGGGAGAACGTACCAACTCCGTGCTGACAGCACCCCAAGTCGGGATCAAACCCGGGTTTCTGGCGCTGAAAGCTCTGTAAAGCAACAACTCTACCACTGTACTGCCCCGACGTGATGATATTACGGTTGTAAATGGTCATAGGTTAGTGGTAACCCCGAATGAAGAAAAAGTAATCTTTGTTTTCCTTTATCGTCACTTTCAGGCGACGCTTAACCTTAAAGGGTTGGCCACTCAGAATAGTGCTCTGCACTTGCAAAGGAATTAATGCATTTTCGTTAAGGGGGCAGTTATTGGAGAAGGGATTAACAAGACTAGTAGAGATAAAGGGAACAGGATATGCAGCACGGAAATCCACAGTTAATATGATATTTGTTGCAGGGAAGAGTGAACAATTAGAACAGCTGAAAGAGAAGATAGAAAAGGTACAGAGAATCACATCAATGATATTTGAAGAAACATAGCAAATAGGTGCAGGAGTAGCAAAACATAGAAAATAGGTGCCGTCCGTCTACCCTGACCTAGTGTGAAGAAGGGTCTCGACCCTAAACGTCACCCATTCCTCCTCTCCAGAGATGTTGTTTGTCCCCGAGTTACGCCAGCATTTTGTGTCTATCTCCGACTATAATTTACACTCAATTGTGATCAGAAACAAAAATACTGGGGTTACTCAGCGCCGCAGGTCGCATCTCTGGAGGGCAATGGACATCGGCTCCTTCCGTATGAGAACCTCCAGCGTTGTATTTTTGCTCAATGTTCCCGCGTTCTTAGTTTCTTGTGTTTCACTGGGACATTAATCTGTTTCACTCACCGGTCGAGGAGACGTCCGTCAGCAACTGTAGGGGGGTTGCAGCGATGACGATGGGACGAATGGTCTCTCTGGGAGCCTCCTCTTGTACTGTCAGCGCTGAAGTCGGACTTTCAACCTCGCCGGACTGACGACAAGCCCCGCGCTGGGAGCTCTCATGTACCGAGACGCCTTGGGCAAATCCCAGAGTTAACTACAAGTCCAGCGACCAACGATCACGGCACACTTACACTCTCCGAGTTACAGTAAGGACAATGTACAATTATGCCAAGCCAATTGACCTACAAACCGAAGATCTTGGAGAAATCCCCACGTAGGTCCCGGGGAGAACGTACAAACTCCGGACAGACAGCACCCGTATTCAGGATACGCCCTAAGATGTCAAGTCAAGTCAAGTTTATTTGTATAGCACATTTAAAAACAACCCACGTTGACCAAAGTGCTGCACATCTGATTAGGAAAAAAAAAAGAAACATACAGTGGTGGCGACTTGTTCAAGCCTACCGTGGGTTCTTTTCTTGAGACTGTGATTGATTCCAAGAAGCACTTCCAGTTTCAGTGTAATTTCTCAGAAACATTCAGCAATCGCAAAAATAACAATCAAGGCGGTGCACGTGATATGCAGCAATCAGCGAGGCTATCAGATCTCCCTGCAACCTCGGGCATTCCAGAGAAAACTATTCAAGTCTGTCCAACCTCTCCCAATGGCGAATATCCCCTAATCCAGGCATCATTCTGCCAAACCTCTTCTGCACCCTTTCCAAATGTCCATGTTCTTCCTGTAAGGGAGGCGACCAGAACTGCACTGATACTCCAAATGTGGCCGAATCAAAGTCCCAGAGCGACGTTGCAGAAAGACAGGCTCGACCTGCCCCACAGCGGACTGCGGAGAAGCCGAGCGGCAAAGCCTGAATGGGCCGAAGGAGCCTCGGCAGCGGTGGGGCCTAAAGGGGGGAGGGAAAGACGGGAAGACAATGAATGACCCGGCCTGGGGTTGACAAATTGTGAATATGAAGATGAGGTAAAAAAAAGGGAATACAGGAGATATTGCAAAAGACTCTCGGAAGAATGGGAACAGAAGTTCTAGAGGGGAAAAGAAATTAAGGGCAGGGCCAATTGTGACCGATGTGAGAGGGGAGGTGAATACAGAAGTTAAAGTGTTGTACTTAAATGCGCATAGTATAAAAAATAAAGTGGATGAGCTTGAGGCTTAGTTAGTCATGGGCAAGTATGATGTTGTAGGGATCACTGAGACATGGCTACAAGAGGACCAGGGCTGGGAACTGAATATTTAGGGGTACACAACGTATAGAAAAGACAGACAGGTGGGCAGAGGGGGTGGGGTTGCTCTGATGGTAAGGAATGATATTCATTCCCCTGCAAGGGGTGACATAGAATCAGGAGATGTTGAATCAGTATGGATAGAAATGAGAAATTGTAAGGGTAAAAAGACCCTAATGGGAGTTATCTATAGGCCCCCAAACAGTAGCCTCGACATAGGGTGCAAGTTGAATCAGGAGATAAAATTGGCGTGTCAAAAATGTAATGTTACGGTGATTATGGGAGATTTCAACATGCAGGTAGACTGGGAAAATCAGGTTGGAAATGGACCCCAGGAAAGAGAGTTTGTAGAGTGCCTTCGAGATGGATTCTTAGAACAGCTTGTACTGGAGCCTACCAGGGAGAAGGCAATTCTGGATTTAGTGTTGTGTAATGATCCTGATCTGATAAGGGGACTAGAGGTAAAAGAGCCAATTAGGAGGCAGTGATCACAACATGATAAGTTTTACTCTGCAAATGGAAAGGCAGAAGGGAAAATCGGAAGTGTCGGTATTACAGTATAGCAAAGGGGATTACAGAGGCATGAGGCAGGAGCTGGCCAAAATTGACTGGAAGGAGGCCCTAGCAGGGAAGACGGTAGAACAGCAATGGCAGGTATTCCTGGGAATAATGCAGAGGTTGCAGGATCAATTTATTCCAAAGAGGTGGAAAGACTCGAAGGGGAGTAAGAGGCACCTGTGGCTGACAAGGGAAGTCAGGGACAGCATAAAAATTAAGGAGAGGAAGTATAACATAGCAAAGAAGAGTGGGAAGACAGAGGATTGGGACTCTTTTAAAGAGCAACAAAAGTTAACTAAAAGGCAATACGGGGAGAAAAGATGAGGTACGAGGGTAAACTAGCCAATAATATAAAGGAGGATAGCAAAAGTTTTTTTAGGCACGTGAAGAGGAAAAAAATAGTCAAGGCAAATGTGGGTCCCTTGAAGACAGAAACAGGGGAATTTATTATGGGGAACAAAGAAATGGCAGACGAGTTAAACCGTTACTTTGGATCTGTCTTCACTGAGGAAGATACACACAATCTCCCAAATGTTCTAGGGGCCGGAGAACCTAGGGTGATGGAGGAACTGAAGGAAATCCACATTAGGCAGGAAATGGTTTTGGGTAGACTGATGGGACTGAAGGCTGATAAATCCCCAGGGCCTGATGGTCTGCATCCCAGGGTACTTAAGGAGGTGGCTCTAGAAATAGTGGAAGCATTGGAGATCATTTTTCAATGTTCTATAGATTCAGGATCAGTTCCTGTGGATTGGAGGATAGCAAATGTTATCCCACTTTTTAAGAAAGGAGGGAGAGAGAAAACGGGTAATTATAGACCAGTTAGTCTGACATCAGTGGTGGGGAAGATGCTGGAGTCAATTATAAAAGACGAAAGTGCTGAGCATTTGGATAGCAGTAACGGGATCATTCCGAGTCAGCATGGATTTACGAAGGGGAAATCATGCTTGACAAATCT